>NC_045956.1:159944941-160244941 GCF_010909765.2 Amblyraja radiata
TCAGTCACTCAAGCCTGTTGTGCTGGTAGCTCACTCACTCACGGCTGGTGGGCTGGCAGTTGACTCATGGTATTCCTTGAAATTCCATTTCAAGCAGGGTTGCAAGGCCACCAAATTCAAGTGCAAGTTTCTTACCACTTCAAGCAGGGTGCAAGGCCACCAAATTCAAGTGCAGTTTCATACCATTTCAAGCAGGGTGCAAGGCCACTAAAGACAGCTAGTCGTGACCTCTCCCTCCTCCATCTTGCAGAGACTGAGCCACGCCCACACTTCTGGGTTTTATAGTCCCTCCCCCTCCCTACCAGAAGGGGCGTGGCCTTCATGGCGTGATTGACAGGAGAGAGAATCTCAACATTTTTTAAACACTAATAACTCTTTTATTTTTCATCGATGGGAAAAATCCTGGCACCTGATGAGCGGAGGGGACTGAGTAAGATGGCCAAAAATCACAGCCGTACGTGGTAGCGTTTTTTTCTAAAATCAATATAAAGCGCAACAGGAAGTGGTCAAGATTAGACTTTAATTATATAGAAGGTCAGGCAACTTTAATTAGCAAGGCAACTTTAATTAGCAGGCAACTTTAATTAGGCAAGGGCAACTTTAATTAGGCAAGGCAACTTTAATTAGGCCAACACAGCTTAGCATTTCCAAACCAAAGGCAACCAGCGTTTAGCATTTCCAAACCAAAGGCAACACAGCTTTAGTATTTCCAAACCAAAGGCAACACAGCTTAGCATTTCCAAACCCAAAAGGCAACGACAGCTTTAGCATTTGCAAACCAAGAGGCAACACAGCTTTAGCATTTCCAAACCAAAGGCAACACAGCTTTAGCATTTCCAACCAGAGGCAACACAAGCTTAGCATTTCCAAACCAAAAGGCAACACAGCTTTAGGCATTTCCAAACCAAAGGCAACACAGCTGTAGCATTTCCAAACCAAAGGCAACACAGCTTTAGCATTTCCAAACTATATTTTCAAACCACATTAAGGGCACTGACAGGTCAGTAAAACCACTCACAGTTTAGTAGACATGTGTTCAGTGTTATTCACAGCTCAGACTGAGAGACGTGACCCTCTCGCTCCCCCATCTTGCAGAGACTGACTGAGGCACTCAACACTTCTGGTTTTATAGTCCTCCGGAAGGGGCGTGGCCTTCAGGAGAGAGAATCTCAACATTTTTTAAACACTAATAACTTTTATTTTTCATCGATGGGAAAAATCCTCTTGTCCTGCACAGCGGAGGGGGACTCTGAGTAAGATGGCCAAAAACCACAGCCATAAGTGGCAGCGTTTTGTTCTAAAATCAATATACAGAACAACAGGAAGTCGTCAAGATCAGACTTTTAGTAATATGGATGGTATATGGGCACACTGATCTGTTCTGTATTTATTTATGCCTACTATATTCTGTTGTGCTGAAGCAAGGCAAGAATTTAATTGTCCTATCTGGGACACATGACAATAAACTCTCTTGAATCTTGAATATTGAATCTTGACTTATCTTCTGGCCTATTTCTGGATTATAGTGTGCAAGGTCTCTGGTAAGGTCAGCTCAGAATGCCACAATGCTTGGTGAGGAAGGTGAGGGAGGGAGAAGTGGAGGTTAAGATTTATTAGATAGTTGCACACAGTCTCATTCAAGATCTTATAATGTTGGACTTCCATTTCAAAACAGTAACCACAGATAGCAAATGCAAAAAATAGTCGAAATATTGAGTGGGTCAGGCATCCTCTGTGGAGACAAAAATACTTAGTTTCAGGTCAATTGCCAATGATAGAATCACAGAGACATACAGCATGGAAACATTCAGGTCAACTCATTCATGCTGACCAACATACCCCTTCTCAGAAAGTCCCATTTGTCTACGTTTGGCCCATATCCCTCTAAACCCTTTTTATCAATGTACCTGTGACGGTGTCTTTTAAATGTTGTTATTGTACCTGCCTCAACTATGTTTGGGATTGGAAATGATGATGATGTGACATTAAAATGCAAATAGAGAGGGGAAGAAGAAAGAATACAGGATTTAAATAAGAGCAGAAGGCAAGAAAAAATATCCAAGGGTAAAAATAAAAGTGCAAGAAAACAGGAGGCAGGAAAGGGACAAGTAAAAGGCGGGGCCACAGGAAATACAATTGGAAATAGCAGAATCATTATTGGAAAATCTGGAAAACAATAGTGAGTTTGGACCAAGCACAGGCTCGCCGATTGTATCGCTGAACACCTCTGCTCAGTCCGCCTAAACCTATCTGATCATCCGGTCGCTAACTCCCAGGCATTTTAACACCCCCTCCCATTCCCACATTATTCTTTCTACTCTGGACCTCCTCCATTGTCAGAGTGAAGCCCAGTGCAAATTGGAGGCACACCTAATATTTCGCTTGGGCAGCCCTAGCAATATCAATATTGACTTTGCTAACTTCAAGTAACCTTTGCCTTTCCTCTATCTCCATCCCTCCGCCCTTCCCAGTTTTCCGACAGGTCTGACTGTCCTTGTTTACATTTTATCTCTGTTTGCGTTGTTGTCATCTTCTCCTAGCTAACAATGATCTATTCTATGTTTTCCTTGATCTCCATCCCATTTGCCCTGTTTTCACACCTTACACTTCCTTATCTCTGTATCTCCCTCTCCCCTGATTCAGTCTGAAGAAGGGCCTCGACCCAAAACATCACCCATTCCATCTATCTAGAGATGCTGCCTGTCCCGCTGAGTTATTCCAGCATTTTGTGTCTATCTTTAGTGAGTTTGGAAAGTTGTAATAAGCGTAGCTGAAAACTGAGGTGCTCTTCCTCAAGCTTTTGCGCCGTTTCAGTGAACAGTGTAACTGGTTGAGGAGCGAGAGGCCAGAGTGGCAATGGAATAGAAAACAATAGCAATCGCAAGTTTGCATTCAAAGACGTACAGGTTTGATAGGTTATTGACTTGGTGTATGTGTAAAATTGTCCCTGGTGTGTGTAGGATAGTGTAAATGCGCGGGGATCGTTGGTCGGTGCGGACTCGGTGGGCCAAAGGGCCTGTTTCCGCACTGTATCTCTAAAAAAACTAAAGTTTGACTCACTTCTGCCGACCGAGTGGAATGTTCCAGGGAACTTGTGTGAACCAACCTAGAATCAAATCTCTGTTTTGTTTTTCCATTACTTGTTAGACGCTTTACTTATGAATAATAAGTAATATAAAATATATCTTACAAATGTACCGTAGGGGCATTGTTAGAGGTTATTTAACAGGAAGCTGAGGGGTAACTTTTCATTCAAAGAGTGGTGGGCGTATGGAACCAGCTACCGGAGGAGGTAGTTGAGGCAGGTACTATCACAATGTTTAAGAAACAGTTAGACAGGTATATGGATAGGACTGGTTTAGAGGGATATGGGCCAAATGCAGGCAGGTGGGACTAGTGTAGATGGGACATGTTCGTCGGTGTGGGTAAGTTGGGCCAAAGGCCTGTATCCACACTGTATGACTCTATGGAAAAAGAAACATAGGAAATAGGTGCATGAGTAGGCCACATTTGGCCATTCGAGCCAGCACCACCATTCAATATGGTCATGACTGATCATCCAAAATTTTGAAAATCTCTCTTGAAAACAATAAGCCTCCACTTCCTTCTGCGGCAGAGAATTCCACAGATTCACAACTCTCTGGGTGAAAAAGTTTTTCCTCATCTCAGTCCTAAATGGCCAACCCCTTATTCTTAAACTGTGACCCTTGGTTCTGGACTCCACCCATCATCGGGAACATTTTCCTGCATCTAGCCTGACCAAACCCTTAAGAATTTTATATGTTTCTATAAGATCCCTTCTCATCTTTCTAATTTCCAATGAATACAAACCCAGTCGATCCATTCTTTTATCATATGTCAGTCCTGCCATCCCAGGAATTAACCTGGTGAACCTACGCTGCACTCCCTCAAATACCAAGAATGTCCTTCCTCAAAGTAAGAGACAAAAACTGCACACAGGAGAGGTCTCACCAAGGACCTGTACAACTGCAGTAGGACCTCCTTGCTCCTATACTCAAATCCTCACGCTATGAATTCTCCTATACTCAAATCCTCTCGCTATGATTCATAAACAAGCTCCTTCTAAGGGCCAGATTTTTTGTTTACAATTTTGATCTTCTTAATTAAAGAATACTGTCTTGTTGGGAATATAGAATAGGTTTGTCAGATTAGTTCCTGATATAATGTGCTTGCCTTATATGAAGATCAAAATAGTGGTCTGGGCTGATGTTTCTGGAGTTTAGAGGAATAGACATTTGAGATTCCAAATGACTGAAAGCAGAGCCTACTGAATGAACTCACCAAAGTGAACAGCATTAATATTTCAGACCAAAGACCTTTTTTTCAGAATGGAGAAGAGGGAAAACCTAGTTAGTTTCATAAAACTTGGTTTTAAGTTGCAGGGAAGGTAGAGGAAGGATGGATAGGAGAAAAGAAATATCTGGATCGAGTGTGGACCGAATATAGATTAAGATACGGTGTAGATGGAAGTCATCCAATTAATGGGTTGATGAAGCTGTTCAGAGAACCAGAACATAAAGACAATGAAATGAGAGCAGTAAGAGAGTCAGAACACAAAGGAATATCACAGACTTTACTGGACTTTATCATGCACTAAACGTTATTCCTATTATCATGTACACTGGGCATGGCTCGATTGTAATCATGTGTAGTCTTCCCACTCACTGGTTAACACGCAACAAAAGCTTATCATTGTACTTCGGTACACATGACAATAAACTAAACTATCAATGCTGTGTAATGCAGAGCTGCAGGCAATATTCAGCAGGTCAGGCCATTCAACTGGAGGGAGGAAAGCTAAACTAATAACATAGATAGATTACCTCAGCTGATATAGCCAGTCTGATGCAAGAAGAGAAAGCAAATTACCTGTGGAGTTTGATATTCAATGTGGAAGCGTGCTGTCATAAGATCATAAGTGATAGGAGCAGAATTAGGCCATTTGGTCCATCAAGTCTACTCCCCCATTCAATCATGGCTGATCTATCTCTCCCTCCTAATCCCATTCTCCCCATAACCAGGAGTGGAGAGGGACATCAGTGTGTGGGATGAGCAGAATGGAGGTGATGGCTGCAATGGTGCTATGTGGCTAGCTGCAGCTGGGATTGTAAAATGGGGCCAAAAATGGTGCCTCTTGCATACAAACCCAGCGAGCTGTTCTGTGCATTCTGTACTGACCAGGGTAATTGTGCTTATGAACAGCGATAGTCTTGCTGATTATGCAAAAAGTGTATTTCACTGTACCTTGCTACACGTGACAATGAAGAAACCTTTGAAAGACACCATTGAAGCCATCTGCATGACTATGCTTCTGGGACACATGTACATGAAAGGGCCTGTATCAATGCGAGTTGTCAATGTTACTTCATGATGTGCTCCTGTGCTGAGTCACCTGGCCTTGCTCAATGATGACAATTAATTAGTTACTAATGTCCCTGAACCAGAAAGGTGGAATAAATTAGTTAAGGGTGGCTGGCCTGGACACTTGCCCCGTCCCCTGCTGTAAATATTGTGGATCCAGTTCCGACTATAATCTGTCTCACTTGTAATGCCACATATAGTTAAACCATGTGCTAAAATTCACTGCTTTCTCCTAAGTTCATCACATGAGCAGCCTGTGTGCCAAATGCCCCTTCAGGGATGTGAGAAAATTGATTTCTTTGAAAATAATAGCATAGACTGAATTATTTCATGAAGTAAATGCTTACTGAGCTGTTTTACTGTGAAGATTACACAATGGGTAATATGGAGGGAGGTCAATGAACCTTACTTCATGGGTTCTTGTACTGCTTCGATTCAGTCGTTTTTTACCCTACTGAAGTCGCCATGTCCTTGTCGCAGTTCTCCAGTCACAACACGTTAATCATGTGACTATCCAAGTCGGGAACTGTTTAACGTATTTTCTTTCTAATCAGGCCATGCGTACTTAGGTCAATTGCAGCTCACTGTTCAGAACCGCATGGACATGCATTACATGCTCCTGATCTAAGCTCTGCTGAAATCGAAAAGACAACCAGATCCAGCAATCATAAGTGATAGGTGTATTTGGCCCATCAAGCCTACTCCGCCATTCAGTGGCAGACTGGGTCTAAAAATATTGGTTGCCAGGAGACAAAGGGGGCCTACTTCATCAGGGGCCCACTTGATATAGGGGGCCCACTTCATCAGGGGCCCACTTGATATAGGGGGCCCACTTCATCAGGGGCCCACTTGATATAGGGGGCCCACTTCATCAGGGGCCCACTTGCCATCGGGCAAGCTGACACCCTGGCCAGTCCGCCACTGCTGCCATTCAATCATGACTATCCACTGGGTGTGGCCAGCAATGACTGCCTCGCCAACTGTCTGTCTGTCCCTTCCTTCTTTGTTGTTTTAATAGTATGTGTTAATTGTATGTTTTTAGTGTTCTTAAGCTTGTTTCATGTGGGGGGGGGGGGGTGCGGATTGGGGAAAACTTTTTCTAATCTCTTACTTTGACGGAGATGCGATTTTTTTCCATATCGTATCTCCGTCCACACTGTGGCCTAACGTCGACCTCGGAGCACCAACCGCGGGAGCCTGCGGACTTTAACATCGTGGAGCTCGCGGTCTCTGGTTAAGAATGTTGGAGACCGACTTCGGGAGCTCCTAGCCGCGGGAGCTTTGATCGCCCTAGCCGCGGGAGCTTCAATCACCCCGACAGATGTTTCAACTGCCCCGAGAATAAAGAGGAAGAATATAGTTTGGACTTTATTGCTTTCCATCACAGTGAGGAATGTGGGGAATCCGCTGTGGTGGATGTTTATGTTAACTTTTATGTAGTTGTGTGTCTTGATGCTTTTATTTTAGAGTGACTGTATGGTAATTCACATATTACTGTACCTTAATTGGTACACGTGACAATAAAGGACCTTTGAAACCGTTGACTGATCTATCTTCCCTTCCTAACCCCATTCTCTTGCCTTCTCCCATAACCCCAACACCCGTATAATTCAAGAATCTATCTATCTCTGCCTTAAAATATCCACTGACTTGGTCTCCACGGCCTTCTGTGGCAAAGAATTCCACAGATTCACCACCTCCTGCTGTGGGATTCTCAGGGGAAAGGCCCAGATTGAATCTGTACTGCAAAATTAGTAATCATAATCATACTTTATTAGCCAAGTATGTTTTGCATCATACGAATAATTTGATTTGCCATACAATCATACCATTAAAAAGCAACAAAACACACAAAATGCATTTTAACATGAACATCCATGAACATAGTGCATGTGCTGCTTACTCTTAGTGTGTATTGTCCACTCGTATTTCAGATTACAGCCCATGAATTTCCAACAATGATCTCAGTCCAGCAAGGTTTAGAGTTTGGCTCCATCCAGTTCCTAATCTAGTGATAACGTCACATTCCCAGATGACACCCAGCCCTGTCATCCAGTCTTGTATGAGCGATAACATCATCCAACAAATTTTCCTACATCGTTGGCACAAAATGAACGCAAGTTGTTGTTGGCTCAGGCGCGACGAATGGCAGTAGTGTGGATACATGTTAGACCATAATCTCGGACGGTGTCAATCAGCGTTTGTGAGGCATAGTTTCACAACATTCACTTCAAGGCACTGTGAAGAAACAGAAAGTTAACGTTGACCTAGCTATCTAAAACGCACAAATGAACCGTGTCAAAGGTTGAAGGCAGCCCGCAAGATTCGATTCACATCTAATTCGCCCTGTCTCTACACGTAGCATAGCAACGTGCAATAACCAAAAAAAAAACCCCACAGTCGGCGAACACAACCTCGGCGCCGTTACCTAGTTCCGTGCAATGCACAGAATTCCAGTGGAGGGGGGAGTTTCTTTTTATATATACAAGAGACAAGAGAAGCAAGTTTCACTTCTCAAAATTCCAGTTGATCGTCCGGGTTTTTTGTTCCGCTCCCCGCATTAAAAGTGCATGAAATGTTTATGCTATGTATTAATAGTGGTTTAATGTTCACAGTGGTTTGCTGTAATGGTGCCGTGTGCGTTGAAAGGGGGGAGGGGGGGTTTATAAGTAAAAAGGTCTGTTAGTAATGTGATCGCTTGTTTGCGTAACAATCACTTTAAACCGGGGGCCGCGACAAAGTGTCTAGACGCACACGTGATCGACCGCGCCAATGCGCAGCCAAACCAAGGGCTTGTAAATTTCAACCCTTGTGTCAGTTTCAGCCAGGAGTCCGGAGGCTCGCAGAAATCCACAGGCGGATTGGAGTAGGAGCTGCAAACGGCGACAAACTCTCGGGTTATCTTTTTTTTTTCCTTCTTCCAACCCCACCTCGGATGATTTAAAAAAATATATATCAATGTATAAAGAAAAGGGATTAAGTTAGTAGTGGGAAAGCGACAACCAGGAGCACGTTCAAGTCGAGCTGAAGAGAGAGAGAAGGCAGGAACATATTAAACCAAAAAAAAAAAAGACACTGCCTGTATATCCGTGAACGCGGAAAGGAAGACGGGAGAACGAAGGAAGAAAACGATCTTCACAGTCATTTAAAGAGCCTTGCCGGCGGATTAAGGGTTTGGATTAATCTATCCAAAAACCTAGGAAGGAACAAGGGACCGCTTGGTTTACGTTTCAATGGATACATATTCTTGGTTACATTTTTTCTACTTTATATCGGTGGGTTACAATGCATGATTGTATCTTTGGGGAGCCGCACTAACCCATCTCCCCATTTATATATATTTAATTGCAGCATTGTTTAAACCATTTTTTTCCCCGAATCTTTTATTTTTAAATCCCTAAAAAAAAAACCAAGGGGGTGGCGTAGCTACGGATTCGTGCGGCTGTTACTGTGTTGTTGCCATCGGGAACAGGCTGGATTCATGTTTTGCGGGTATGTTTTTGCTGTACCTGGCTGGATTTTAGCAGATTTCTCTCTGGCGGAGCTTCATCTCGCATGTTCAGGACGAAACGATCGGGTCTTGTCCGGCGACTTTGGAGAAGCCGTGCGTTGGGAGAAGCAGACGGGCAGACGGATAACGAGGGCGATGCAAACCGGGGAGGAGGAGGAGGGGGAGGAGGAGGCGGCAGCGGCAGCAGTAGCGGTGGGTGCTGCGGGGGCAAAGGGGCGAAATACACCACCTCCGACCCCGAATTGAAAACCCTTACTCACTCGCTGCTGAAAAAACTGAAGGAGAAGCAGTTGGAATTATTGCTGCAAGCGGTGGATAGTAAAGGGGGAGCCCGAACCGGCTGCCTCCTCTTGCCCAGGATGATCGAACCTAAACTCAGCAAACAAACTTACTCCCTACCGGTACTGATCTGCAAAGTCTTCCGCTGGCCTGATCTAAGAAACTCTTCGGAACTGAAAAGACTCTATTGCTGTGAATCATACGGAACCAACAACCCGGATTCCGTCTGTTGTAACCCACACCACCTTAGCAGACTCTGTGAATTCGGTAAGAAATGCATGACATACTTCATTATTTTATGTTTTAAACGAACATCAATTGGGCTGCGTTTTTAAGGCTCTTGGCCGTTTTACGACTTCCCCACTCGTTTGAATATTGCAATCACCTGGTCCACCTTTTATGGAGCAGGGAAGATGTTGCAGCAATGTTAATTTTAATTTTTAATTCGACACAATGACCTCCAGTCCTTTACAAGCTTATTCCGAGCCAGTTTTATGTACATCACTGAAACATGCCCTTTTTAAAAAAAAGAACACTGGGTTTTATTAATCTTACGCTCAATACGATTTAAGAAGTTTGTATTTGTCTCCTGATGGTTTCCATTTAAAATCGCTATTTTAAATAATATATTTTGCTGACAATCTAATGTGATACAATATTAAGAATTAATTCCCGGGGAACCGACTTTAAAAGAGTAATGCGGTCCAAAACTAGTTAAGGCAGAGTTTGTAAAAAGATTTGGATCACTCTGTCCGCAGATTTAAAATTGCCATAAAACCAAACGTTACTGGGATCTGAGTTGAAAGTGTAAATTATTACACGCAGGCAGAGGTATAGGAGTGGGGTCATCGTTGAAATTTTTTAATGTCTCCAGTATTTCTTGGAATTAACTGAATGTCAAGAATTATTGTTTAAATTCGCATTCCTTTGAGGACGGAAGTCATTTCAAACATCCTATAAATCGCGTTATATATATCAATCAAGTAGATAAAAGTTTTTAAATGACAAGAGAGAAAAAAAAAGTTGTCTGTAAGACTTGTCGCCGCGGTAAATGGGTGATTTTCCAGTTAGATGGCGCGGTGAGATTCTCAGGCCGTCTGATTCAGTAGTAATTTCCAGAGTAGAAGTGTTTACGTGAGCCAAGGAGGGGCGATTAGACACACAAGTTGCATATCAGTGAGACTGGCGCCAGGCTGACTCTTTTGTTTATGTGACTGTTAACTATCAAGGCGATCGCCGCCTTTTGCTGTTCTGCCTCCAGCACCAGAGTTAAGACAAACAGTTTACGAAAGAATGCCGGCTCTCCTGCCAGTGTTATCATAAGTTTCTATCTCTTCTCATGGCTTTGCCCTTTTCTCTTTTATTTTTATGTTTCCAGAGTCACCCCCGCCTCCCTATTCCAAATTCCCAATGGACTCTCTCAAACAGTCTGGTAAGTCTTGTGCTCGTTATTTATGATTTATGTATTTTTCTGCATTTTTAATATAGGCTCCACTCTCAGAACCCCTAAATTTGTAACAATGTACATATACTTATGGAAAAGAGTTGTGACGATGTCTTTAACAAGACTAGCGGGTATTTCCATGAGGTTAAATCCTGGGGAAACGGGCGAGTGTAGACAATGTTATTAGGAGTTCCCGCTGGGAGCAGAATTGGTAGAAAATCGAACCGGCAGGATTGTTGATATGGTCAGGTGATCATTTGGGGGGGGGGGGGGGGGGGGGGGGGGGGAGAGAGATTTGTTCTTATCGTGGCAATAGAATCCATTTATTATCTTACGGTAAAATAGCATAATAAATGCACTTTGTACAGCTTAAGGCAAGACACCAAGCATGGGTTTCACTCTGGCTGCATGAAACAACTGTAGGATTGATTACACGTGGAAAAGATTATCACCCTCTCCTTTATGTATGGGGAAAAAAAGCAGTGGATCGCATTTGATATGCGAGTTATTAGGTTCAACCCATATCATTCCTGGGTTTGGTCAAGTTACTGCCTGTCACATCTCAGGGCCACCATCTAACCCATAATCTTCTTCTCAGCACATCCACAGCCTATACAACAAATAAGTTGCTGCTATAACCAGACTGATCTTCTGCACAGCAAGCTCGCACAGGTTGTAATGGGACAATGACCAAGTGTTCAGTTTTAATGATATTTAATTGGTAACTCAATGGATCTCAATATTTTTTATTTTTTGCCTCCTGGAAGGGTGTGAGTGCTTTGAAGATGATGCAGAATAATTTTATTAGAACAGTGAATTAGAGGGTATAAACTATAAGGAGAAGTTGGAGAAACTTGGATTGTTTTCTCTGGTGCGTGGGAGATAAAGTAGAGACCTGATGAAAGTATATAAAATTATAAAAGGCATTGATAGGGTAGACATGGAACTGTCAAAGACCAGAGGACATAGCTTGAAGGTTAGAGGGGGAA
Organism: Amblyraja radiata; assembly: GCF_010909765.2. Classification (NCBI taxonomy): domain Eukaryota; kingdom Metazoa; phylum Chordata; class Chondrichthyes; order Rajiformes; family Rajidae; genus Amblyraja; species Amblyraja radiata. Next base: position 159,956,547 of record NC_045956.1, read on the forward strand.
AGTTGTAACGGGCAAGTTATTTACATAGAGAGTGAGTAGTAAGTGTCTGGAATGTGCTGCCAGTGCTGGTGGTGGGTTTAAGAGGCTTTAGGTAGGCAGACAAAATGTGTAGGAAGGGACTGCAGATGCTAGTTTAAACGGAAGATAGACACAAAAAGTTGGAGTAACACAGCAGGTCAGACAGTATCTCTGGAGAAAAGGAATGGGTGCCCTTTTGGGTCGAGGCGTCACCCATTCCTTTTCTCCAGAGATGCTGCCTGACCCACTGAGTTACTCCAGCTTTTTGTGTCTATCTTCTATTAGATAGGCACATGGATATGCAGATAATGGAGCGATATGAATTACATGCAGTCAAAAAAGATTAGTTTGACTTGGCATCATGCTCAGCACAATCATCGTGGGCTGAAGGGCCTGTTAATGTACTGTAAAGTTCTATGTCTAATCCAGGATCTCTGCAGCTATTTGCACTGATTCACTGTTATACTAGCTGAGGAAACTGACTTTATATAGATTGGGGATCTAGTCTTCTCATTCTATATGATGCAGTACTTTTAATGTCTTGACTTTTCGTTAAGAACAACCCAACTGTATAGGTGTGGGCTCTTTGGTCTACCTGTGTTCTTGCTCTACCTTTGGTGTGCAGCTAAACTGGGCTTCAGCTGGGAGTCGCCTGCAACACAACAGATTAATCAAATGAGAAGATAGACACAAAATGCTGGAGTAACTCAGTGAGTCAGGCAGCATCTCTGGAGAGAAGGAAGCGGTGACGATTTAGGTCGAGACCCTTGATGAGAGTTGGTATTGAGCAACAACATTCATGAGAAAGCTTAGAGTATTTCTGTGTATGGGGAAAACCAATGAAGGTTTACAGTTATGAATCTTGTGTTCTTTTCTCAATAGGGAACACCCCTAGATCTTTTATGATTTCTCAGTTTAGGCATTATTTTAAAGGTATGACCTGTCCAAACTGATCTTTGTGGAGTGTGCAAGAACGAATCTTGAGAAGAGATTGTACGAGTCAAATTTAGTACTTGGGTGTGTGGAATTGCACACATCTTAATTCTCAAGCGCCCTGCTCCACATCTCGCCCACCCATGAAAGCCATATTCATCAACCCCATGGGCTGCCATCTTGAGAGGAACATTTATACTCTGAATAACATTACTCAAGTGTCCGGCGTCGGTGGGTTCTGACTTGTTGGAGCACATTGGTTCTTTGACATGAGTTCAGTCGCAGCAGCACAGGATAGAGAGCACAGCAATGTTTTGTTCGTCGCCAGGGTTGGACAGGGAAATGATGCGGTTGTCTGAAGTAAGCCGCCTTGTGGCACACAGTGCTCTGCATTAGAGAAGAGAAGCAGGAATGTTGACTGTGATATTCCTTTGGGTGAGGTGGGCCGAGATGTATGTCTGTGGAAATGGGTCAATAATGATTTTAAACACGGGAATTATTTTTTAAGTTGCAAGCTGCGGCTCTGTGGCAGCACTCTCAACCTCTGAGTCAGAAGCTTGTGGATTGGAGATCCATTCCAGAGAATTGAGCACAGAATCCAAACTGACATTCCAGTGTCATGCCAGGCTAACTGCTGCACCATCAAACGCTGCTCTATTTGGAATAGTGTTATGCCAGAAAGCTCCCTGGTGTCTGGCAAATATTAATCCCTTCAACCAACACTCATTGCAGTTTGGGAGACCTGCCTGCATGAAAATTGGTTGTGGTGGTGATGATATGTTTGAGTGGCTCCAAAGAGACTCGGGGGATCTTGTTATGAAAGGTGCTCTATAAATGTAATATTTACGTATTGCCTTTGAAATACATTTACTTTTCTAATTAAATAGAGTCATGAAGCCACTAGTTCATCGGATGCTTGACTTTCCATTCAACACACCCATCTTCTGAAGCATCTCATACTGGTGTGCAAGTGCATGGGTGTTCATCACTAGCTTGTTTGTGCCTTGCCTAAAAAGCCTGCCTTTCATGTCTGCTGTCCCCTCTCTTGCCTGAGCAAAGTCGGGAGCCGAGATCTCATCTCCCATGCAGACTGACTTTTATTTCACACTTGTGGTCTGGAGATTGAACAAGCTATCATTCAGGAAAGGTGTCTCCCATCTCATCTTTTCACCTGCTATCCCAATGAAACACTGATTCTTGCCCAAAAGTTGAAAGAAAAACACAAAAATTCTGGAATAACTCAGCAGGTCAGGCAGCTTTTCTGGAGGACATGGGTATGTGACGTTTCGGTATGGGTCCTTCTCAGGCTTTCCTAATTATGTTACAGTCAGCGTATTATGCTTCGAAGATTTGGTGACTTTGTATATAAGTCTGGATGCTCACTTGTCATTGCGTGCGTTTGAATTCATTGTATTAATTGATGGTGTTATCTGAGGAGGTGCTGTCCCATATCTTCATTATTTATGGTCTGGATCAGGAAGTCGAGGATCCAATGGCAGATAGACCTCGGTGTGGACTAGTGAGAGGTTAAAGATGTCAGCAAATACATCTGCACAGGACTTGAAGGCACATCCAGGGACACCCAACAGGCCAGTTGTTTTCCGCAGATTTGCTCTCATTGGTTTTACAAAGGAAGTGTTTTAAGGAGTACAGCTCCTCCCCAGGTTACAGCAGTTCCGGACCTGAGAACTGTTCACAACCCAAACCATTTGCATGTCTGAATTGGACCATGAACCAATTCCCCACCTGGCAGAGATGCCTGCAGTCCCACAGCAGCTCATGTCCAACCCGCTGTTCTATCAAAGGCTGGTGCTTGTTCTTGTGTGGACGGTACCTAAATTGGCTGCTCGTTAGCTGGGGGGGGGGGGGGACCTGTATAAATTTCAAGGAGTGATCAGGCATGAATTAACCGAATGAGTAGAAACAACAAACTGCAGGTGCTGGTTTACACAAAAGTGCTGGAGTAACTCAGCAGATCAGGCAGCATCTCGGGAGAACATGGATAGGTGACGTTTCAGGTCGGCACCCTTCTTTAGACTAAACTAATTAAATAAGTTTGATTTATCTGAATTTAGTACTCGTTCTTAAAACTGTGGCTGCTTTATTCCTACAATTGAACTAATAGTTTTTGGAAAACTTAAGACATTAAGATATTTGCTGAGTTGGGTAAGGAGTAGCCTTTAGTGCTCTGATCTGCATCTTTTGAAGAAATGTCCTAACGTCAAACAACATGTGTTGACCTGTTTATGAGTGCTGTATCTACATCCTCCCAAATGAAAGTTTCTTCTTACAACTAATCCAAATTTCTGCCCAACAGAGGAAATAATAGTAAATTTGGAAACAGATAACAAAACTTGGCCCTTGTAGGGAAATAGACGAGCAGCGCCTGATGTGCCCCATTAGCTGAGTTGGAATAACTTCTTGCAAGTATTGACGTAAAGTCTAGTGTTACCTATGTAAATAGAGGGCCACAATCTGCAGCTGCTTTTATGGAAGGAACAGCCCAGTTACCTTTGGGAAGTATTGCCAACTTTGGCGTTTGGAATCTGAGGAAGAGGTTTCCTTGTGTCTTTTCATTCCCTCATTTTAGAGATGCTAACCATTCCCACAAGTCAAATTGTCTGAATGTGATTTCCAAGGGGAGCCCCATTGTGGTTCACAATTGGGCACTTGCTCGTCTACTTCTATGTCTTGAATCCAATTTTTATTTTTAAGGGTTAACTGCTGCCACTGGTCAGCATCAAGTTGAGACGAACTAGCCAGAAAGATCCAACAGACATTTCATCGCTGCCTCTGTATCAGTAGGGTGGATTAAAATGGTTTACCCACTAAGATTGGTGCTCTTCCTCTGGTACATGGATAGGACAGGTTTGGAGGGATATGGATGAAATGCAGCAGGTGGGAAATGTTGGCCGGTGTGGGCAAGGGGTGGAACAATTAGTTGGGGCGTGAGCAAAAAAAATTTATAATCTATATGCAAAAAATCTGCAATGTTGCAACCATTGTTGGATATGTGACTGCCCGCTTGGTCCCTTTGTTACCCACAAGGATGGCAGGCAGGTCTGACAGCTCATCTCATTTTCCTACTCTGTGCTTGTGCAATCAACAGAGAAGATCACTCCTCAGAGAAGCATAAGAAATACCTCAGAACAGTTTAGGTCGTGAAATCTCCTGAGAAACTGCCTTTCAATAAACACAGACAGTGGATTGGGGAGGGGGGGGGGGGGCTTAACGCATGTTGTCCCAGGATTTGAGCTTTCCCTAATATTTAATTTGTTTTTGAGTGTTTTTTTTAAAAGTTACTCTGATGTAGAGAACAGCAATAATCTCATATTGAATACGAGATATCTCGGGTTGTTAACAAACAAGCTGAGTTTGAGGGGAATTTGGATTGAATGCACTAAGAGGTTGTTGTAGGTGAAAAGTAGTTTTCGTCAATTTTTGTGGAGAGATTTTCAGCTGAATCCTGAAGATATCCGGCACATTATTTGAGTGCAATCGTCTGAATCAACAGACGTTTTAATAGCACAGAGAACAGAAGAGATGTGAAGAGACACACTACAATTGTGCTCAGTCTTAATATAGGCTTGGTCTTCCCAAATAACATACTGCTCTTAAGTTCTAATGAGTCGCCCAGTATTTGAGGTATTTCAATTTGGCTGGCTAGGAAATGGAAATATCTTGGAGAAGAGCCAAAGAAAATGAGCCCACATCACTCCCTCACTATACAGTTCTTACGCTGAACTGTAGCACGAAAAACAAGGCAAACATTTTTTTTAGGAGATGGCTTTCATCAGCGAAATCAAAAGTGAAATGCAGGAAAACGGAAGTAAATGTTAGCTTATTGAAGGCTGAATGAATTCTGTGTTAGTTTACCAAACGCCTTTGCTGTACTTTCAGCAGAAACTGGCTTTTGTAGCATGACTCTGGGATGTGCTCCCCTTATGCAGTATTTCACTACTACCAATCTAACCTCTACAGTACAACTTTGCTGCCATATTTAAGTAAGCCTATGACTGATGCTTCAGACTGCAGAGAGGACATACTTTGGTACATGTCCGGATAAGCTGTGAGGGACATGAGCAGGTGGGTGCAGTGGGGTAGCGGTAGAGTTGCTGCCTTACTGCCCCAAATACCTGGGTTTGATCCTGACTATGGGTGCTGTCTGTGTGGAGTTTGTATGTTCTCCCCGTGACCTGCATCAAAGAAGTACAGATTTGTTGGCTAATTGGCTTGGATTAAAATTGTAAATTGTAGTGTGTGTTGGATAACCATATAACCATATAACAATTACAGCACGGAAACAGGCCATCTCGACCCCTCTAGTCCGTGCCGAACACATAATCTCCCCTAGTCCCATATACCTGCGCTCAGACCATAACCCTCCATTCCTTTCCCATCCATATAACTATCCAATTTATTTTTAAATGATAAAAACGAACCTGCCTCCACCACCTTCACTGGAAGCTCATTCCACACAGCTACCACTCTCTGAGTAAAGAAGTTCCCCCTCATGTTACCCCTAAACTTCAGTCCCTTAATTCTCAAGTCATGTCCCCTTGTTTGAATCTTCCCTACTCTCAGTGGGAAAAGCTTTTCCACGTCAACTCTGTCTATCCCTCTCATCATTTTAAAAACCTCTATCAAGTCCCCCCTTAACCTTCTGCGCTCCAAAGAATAAAGCCCTAACTTGTTCAACCTTTCTCTGTAACTTAGTTGCTGAAACCCAGGCAACATTCTAGTAAATCTCCTCTGTACTCTCTCTATTTTGTTGGATAGTGCTAGTGTGCAGGCATCGCTGGTCAATGTGGACTTGGTGGGCCAAAGAGCCTCTTTCTGTGCTGTATCTCTAAATAAACTAAAACAAGATAATTCTTCTAATTGCTCAACTTCCCTGCCGTTTTAAAGAGGCATTGTTCTTCCCACTAGCTGGTGAGGTTCTTGTTCGTTAATGATGGTGAGATGCTGGGGAGAGGGGGGGGGTTACGATTCCATGTCCACTGGTATCTCCCTGATATCTTGTCGAAACGACTGCTCTTTATGTGCGAGTCTCGTCAATCAGTGGTGCTAAGCATCTTAACTACAGAGACCTCATAATTATTATATGTGACATTCAGGTTGAATGACTCAATTCGATGGCAGGAAATAAAATGTTATGACTTACTTTAATGTGTGTTTTTCCTTTTGCTTCCAGCAGATTTGCCAGGCTCTGTGCCTCCCTCGACTGAAACTGGGGGAACTCATTATACGGCTCCTGGGGGGCTTTCAGGTAAGAGACACTGTAATATTCCCAGCCAGTTAATGACACTGATTCCTCTTGAGTGTTAAAACAGGATGTTTACAATTAAAAAAATAATAATAAAAAATCATTATTTAGTAAAGGATTATTTGTGTGGGGGAAGAGAGGCTGGTGATTCCAGGGGACGTTCTTTATCCTTAATGGCTACTTCATTCTGGTGAAGTTCAGACCTGTCCCTGTCAATTCCCACCTAGGTTTGGAGGTCAAAGTCTCCTTAGAGCACGCGGACGGGAATACCAGAGTATTCAGTTAGCAGGTGTGCTATAATATTCTCAGTTGCATTATTGTGGTAAACTGTGGTATTCCGACTGCACAAGATGTACAGAAATTAGATCCATTTATGTGAAAATTGCACATGAGAAGCGGGCTGTTTTTTGAAGCATGCACCATTTAGTTCTGTGGTTCCACCAAGCAAGAAATTGGATCAGGCATGAGCTGTCATTATTCAGGAAATTATAAACATTTCTTAAAGCAAGGATGTCCCAGCTTTTTTTGTGACTTGCAGTTTGGTGTTCATGCTGTGTACTGTACTCAATCGGCACAATGGGAATGCCCAATGTCCAATGTCTCGGCAATAGTATCTTTTGTCATGTATTCCTGTGTCCTAGAGTATTTTATCTTCTGCACATGCTGTAGCACAGTCGGCTTGGTGTGTAGTTTCCCATGATAGTCATGGTGTTGCTATATATATAGAAGATAAAATACGCTGCAAAATGTGTGTGTGTGTATTTTATATATATTTATATATATATGTGTGTATAGTAGGTGTGTGTATATATGCATGTGTATGTATGTGTATATATAATATGTGTATGTATATATAATGTGTGTGTGTATATATGTATATATAATGTGTGTATATATGTGTGTGTGTGTATATATGTGTATGTGTATATATAATATGTGTATGTATATATAATGTGTGTGTGTATATATGTATATATAATGTGTGTGTATATATGTGTGTGTGTGTATATATGTGTATGTGTATATATAATATGTGTATGTATATATAATGTGTGTGTGTGTATATATGTATATATAATGTGTGTGTGTGTATATATGTGTGTGTGTGTATATATGTGTGTGTATATATGTGTGTGTGTATATATATGTGTGTGTATATATATATGTGTGTGTATATATATATGTATGTGTATATATATATATGTGTGTATGTATGTGTATATATATATATGTGTGTATGTATGTGTATATATATATATGTGTGTATGTATGTGTATATATATATATGTGTGTATGTATGTGTATATATATATATGTGTGTATGTATGTGTATATATATATATATGTGTGTGTGTATGTATGTGTATATATATATGTGTATATATATGTGTGTATATATGTGTATATATGTCTCTCTCTGTGTAGTCTCTGTGTCTCTCTCTGTGTCTCTCTCTCTGTGTGTCTCTCTACTGTGTGTCTATATCTGTGTGTCTCTCTCTCTGTGTCTCTCGCTCTGTGTGTCCTCTGCTCTCTGTGTGTCTCTCTCTCATGTCTATCTACTGTGTATATATATATATTGGGAATACTTTACATACTGGAGGTTTAAGTTCTGTTGATTTGTAATATTATTGAACCTGTTGTAACATTTTCAAGACCTAGTAACTAGGCATGGTGGTAGGATATGAAGGTTTGCAAGTTTCCGACATGAATGATCCATTTTAATCCACAGCTGAGGCAGATCTGATGCTGGATGGGATTTAATACAGGGTTGGCTTTAATGGGCAAGATAGACGACTCTGTAAACCAGCCTACATTACTGAAGTATGATAATTGTATCCCTTTCATTTTAGAACATGTTTTTTTTCCCTGTGAACTCTGTCAAAACAGTCTTGTCTTGAAGCAGCCAATTTTAAATTGGAAACCAACAAAGATTGCAGTCTTGTGGTGAAGTCTGTTCTCTACATAGAGGCTTCCTGCCCCCACCCAGGCGTAGTCTGCATTTGTGTGTGGGCTCACACAACTTGAAGTAGCGTCCGAGGATTCCCATTCTGTACGCTGACCGATTTCTCGAGGTGCATTCCTTGAACTTTGTTCGTGAAATCTGGGAATTGGCTTTGCTTCAGACGTGTGTAATAAAACCCACCATTTGGCACCAAATTGCTTGCAGTTTAAAGTGGCAGCGATACCCTTGGTAAAACGTCTAGCTTGCTTCCGTGTTCCAATTTTCTAAATCCATCATGCAGCAGAGAAGACACCCGGAGCAGACGAGGTGGCATCTTATTTCTATGCAACATGCATAAGCATCAACATACTTGACCAATTGCGTGTCCCTTATCCAATTGCTAAATGCGTCCACAAAGACCCAGCTTTATTGATTTGTAAACAGCCGGCCAGTGAGACCCATAATTATTGTGGCTTTGGACAATAGGAAACAAATAAAAAATAAAAGTAAAATCTCTTCCTGATGCCAGTGATATTGTTAGCTTTATAGCTTTCCCTCACAAATAAAATCTGTTTTAGTGACTCACACACTCTGGTCGGAATCCAACAGGTTAATTTTAGTCAGTGCCTAGGCTACTACTTTGTAGGAAGTTGTTGAAACCAAGAATAACTATCCGTCTTGTTTACTGCTGTTAACCTGCACAATACGTCCTATAACAAAGGGCGTTGCATCAATTCATTCACTTGGGGTTTACTTAACCTTATTGGTGGTGGTTGCATGTACTTTTTTTTTTAAACTGTTCATTTGAAGTGTGGGGAAGGTTTAGCAATATGAGCTGTGTATGGAGTGATTATTTGGTTCTGCCTTGCATTAGTGTGAACCACTGATAATTACAGACCTGCCCGTGCCAGTGGGAGCAACGTAAGCTGATCAATTAGCAAACTCATAGACAAAATGGCTGTTACTGCTGTCAGAAACCTTTATTCTGATCTTCATGGTTCATAAGTGGTAGGAGCACAATTTGGCCATTCAATCCTGGCTGATCTATCTTTCCCTCTCAACCCCAACCTTGTGCCTTCTCCCCATAACCCCTGACACCCGTATTAATCAAAAACCTATCTTTGCCTTAAATATATCCATTGCCTTTGCCTCCACAACCTTCTGTAGCAATGAATTCCACAAATTCACCACCCTCTGATGAAAGAAATTCCTCCATCTCCATCCTAAAGGAACATCCTTTAAATCTGAAGCCATGACCTCTGGTCTTTAAGTGGTCTTCCCTTCATGGTCTTTACCTGGCAATATGCCCCGTGGTTTCAACGGCAACAATTGACAGACCTGGATATTTCAATGAGTGGAATCACTCAAAACGCCCTCGAAGAGTTTGAAATAATGTTAGTCATGGCAATGGAATTCTGGATATGGATGGAGTTGGAATAAATATTAAGACTTGAAGGCCCGATCAGTTCCTCCATACCATATGATTTTATTCAGGAAAAAATTGGTCCTGTTTTGAAGAAAATACACGACCTCTCATTAATACAGTCGTAATTCCTATTATCTGTATATGTAAAACGTAGAGCCATATGCAGTAAAGGGCCCTGTTCTAATCTGACCTGTAATCTGTTGTGATCTACACCTCAACGCTGTGGACTGCGGCACTCTTACAGGCAGTGTTTCCCACATAGCACTGCCCACTCTAGGCTACACAATCACAGGCAGAGGACTCGCTCTAATACCAGATGGCTTAAAGATACAGCATGGAAACAAGTCCTTCGGCCCACTGAGTCTGCGACTACCAGTGATCCCCGCACACTGACACTATCCTACACACACGCTGGGGACAATGTACAATTATACCAAGCCAATTAGCCTACAAATCTGTACGTATTTGGAGTGTGGGAGGAAACCAGAGCTCCTGGAGTAAACCCACGCAGGTCACGGTGAGATCGTACCAACTCTGCACAGACAGCACCTGCAGTCAGGATGGAATCTGGGTCTCTGGCGCTATAAAGGCTCAAAGGTTCGTTTATTGTCACATGTGCCAATTAAGGTACATATGAATGAGGCCCTTGCAGAAACAAGGAACTGCAGACGCTGGTTTATAAAATAAGACACAAAGTGCTGGAGTAACTCAGCAGGTCAGGCAGCATCTCAGGAGAACATGGATAGGCGATGTTTCGGGTCAGGGCCCTTCTTCGAAACAACCGTTTGCAGGTCATGCACAGTTTATGAACGCCAGGCTTGTGCAGAATCGGAACATGTGAACAGGTGTTTGGGAGACCGGCGGGATGGATTTGCCGGCTGCCGCGAGGCTGCAGCAACTGTTCTTAACACTAGCTGGAATTTTGCCACTTCAGACCCAGGAAGAATACTGTCTAGTTAACATGTTGATGTCTCCATTTTGCCAATCCTATCTGGAGACATGCTGTCCGCCCGGGGCAAGCAACAGCAGTGTCCGTTTTCAGTCTACGGCATTTAAATATGCATCGGTTGTAAATCTTTTACAGAGTCGTAGAGTGAGACAGTGTGGAAACAGGCCATTTGGCCCAACTTGTCCACACCAGCCAACATGTCCCAGCTACACTAGTCCCACCTGCCTGCATTTGGTCCATAACCCTCCAAACCTGTCCTATCAATGCCTTTTAAAAGGCTATCGTTATTAGCCCGAGACAACTGTGGGCTAAAGTTGTAAAATCAGCTGTATTATCAAGTGACAGAACAAGATTTTAAAATGCTTCATGAGACTATTTATTTACTTGCAATGGGATAACCCACATCTGCAGCCACCTTCTGCAGTGTTAGAAGGCAGGTCGTGGTCACATTGCTGATTTGTGAACTGTTCGGGTTACAAACAGACATCTGGAAGGATGGAGAGGATGCAGAAGAGGTTGATCAGAATGCTGCATGGGTTAGAGGGTATTAGCTATGAGAGGTTGGACAAACATATATTGGTGTCTCTGGAGTGCCAGAGGTTGAGGGGAGACCTGATAGAAGTTTATAAAATTATGAGAGGCATAGATATTCAGAACCTTTTTTCCCCCAGGAGGGAAATGTCAAAACACTACAGGCACAGTTTTAAGGTGCAACAAGCAAAGTAATGGGGGGTGCCTGGAACATAGAAAATAGGTGCAGGAGTAGGCCTTCGAGCCAGCGCCACCATTCAATCTGATCATCTAAAATCAGTTCCTGCTTTTTCCCTATATCCCTTGCTTTCTTTGGCCCTGAGAGCTAAATCTCACTCTTGAAAACATCCAGTGCATTGGCCTCCACTGCCTTGTGTGGCAGAGATTTCCACAGATTCACAGCTTTCTGGGTGAAAATGTTTTTCCCCATTTCTGTCCTAAATGGCCACCCCCTTATTCTTAAACAGTGACACATGGTTCTGGACTCCCACCCCCAACATAGGGAACATTTTTCCTGAATCTAACCTGTCCGATCCTGTCAGAATTTTATATGCTGCCAGGAGTGGTGGTGAAGGCTCTAAAAGGCTTTTAGATAGGCACACAGATATGCAGGGAATGCATAGATCATGTACAAGCAGAAGACATAATTTTTAACTGGGCAGTATGTTCCTGTGCTGTACATCTATATATTCCTTCAGAGTTCCTCATGCCAGGTGCTGTTAAGGTGACTGGGCATCAACAGCTTCACCTTCCGCGGGTGTGTACATGCTCGCTACACATAGGCTGCAACTATAGAATGGCATTGTGGTGCAGCGACAGAGTTGCTGCCTTACAACGCCGCAGACTCGGGTTCCATCCTGTCTGTAAGGAGTTTGAAAGTTCTCCCTGTGACCTGCGTGGATTTTCTCCGGGATCTCCAGTTTCCTCCCACACTCCAAAGACGTACAGGTTTGCAGACTAATTGGTTTGGTGTAATTAGAAAACTGTCTCTAGTGTGTGCAGGATAGTGTTCATGTGCGGGAATCGCTGGTCGGTGTTGGCTGAAAAGCCTGTTTCCGCGCTGTATCTCTGAACTAATCTATAAACAAACATGCTTATGAATTCCCAAGACAGGGAAAAATAGGTCAGTGGATTCAGTCAAAGTATTGTCCACCCACAGTTCCTGACTCGCTTTGCTGCTACTGTCGGTTCCAATACACAGGATGAGTTAACATGACTGCCAGCTGAACCTGCTGATCCTGACAGGACCATGCACAAAGTTCAACAGATTCAAAGTTCAGTGGCACTGCATGGGGGAAGAAGATGCTCCATGCATCACGTGCCCCTAGTTTATTCCTCCTCACCCCCACCTCGCCTCTACTTTCAGTCTGAAGAAGTGTTCCAACCCAAAACGTCACCTATTCCTTTTTCTCCAGAGATGCTGCCTGACCTGCTGAGTTAGTCCATAGCATTCTTTGCACATCAACCATTCAGGCACCTGAAATTAAATAGATTGCTTTCTCCTGGACTCCACTTACAGCACTTGCTTTTCGATGGCGGGACAACATAAATCTCAAGTACATGGGTCTTGTGTCTTTTTATGGTGTGGCCCAGGCGGTTAGTATTGGCAGCGTGTATGCGTGCGTGTATATGTCCTGGGGATGTCCCAGTTCATTTCGCAGCCAGTGAGGTGCTTTTAAACAGGAGGCATGAATGTAATTTAGGAAATGTGTGCACAGCGTACTTCATAAACTTCATTGAGGCTGGTTGATCCAGGCCGCCACTATGTCCCTCTCTTTGTCTGTCTCTGCCCATCTGCCCTGGCTCCCCTCCCGCCTCTTTCCCTCTCTATCTCAGTCTCCTCTGTGCCTTTAATGGAACGCAGCTGCACCTGAAAATCAATTGCATTTCCTGAAACCCATTCAGATTTCTGGAAAGGCTGAATCTATTCTCCTGGGTCCGAGGCTTGTGCGGGGGGAGAGAGAGAGACGGGGAGAGAGAGAGAGAGAATAAGAATTCCCAGGATCTTGCTATTAAAACGTGATGCTTCACGAAAGGCATTGCCCACGTGGTCTTGCCATTGGTGGGGAAGAAGAGGAGCGGAAGGGATGTGGGGTGGAGAAGATGGCACTTGAGGGTAAAATGCTTGGGGGTGGGAGGAAGCTAATGTTGCCCTGAATCTTGCAAGAGAAAGGAACGAAGAACTGGGAACATAGGATGCCTGTCCACGGGGACCTGCAAACCATTGAACTGGGTTGAGAGTCGACAGGAATTGATCTGTTTTTTTTAAAGAATGGTATAAAAGCTTTGTAATCCTTTTATTTCCCTCCCCAGTCATTTCTCAGGACCTGCAATAAGTTTGCCTGAATACACCCAGACTTGATTTTCTTTAAATCAATGTCTTGTCTGTAAATATTTGAGGCAGTTCAGTTTTCCAGGCTCCCTTCTGGCATTCTCTCCCCTGCATTTCTGAATGTCGGCCTTGCTGGTCGTGGAGCTCAGGCACTGCTGGATCCGCTTCTCTGTTCAAAAAGCAGCAGAGACCGCAGGGTGGTGGGGATGGTGCTTAGCTTTCTTGCTTCTCAAAGCTACATTTGTTTTGATCGGTGGAAACCACATAGGAAGACTTTGCTGCCTTTTATTTTTTTTTAAAAAAAGGTTTTAATTGACTTTATAGTTTTGGTACAGGAGTGAATGTTGCAAAGCATTTTTGGTTTGTTTTGCTCAGAGAGAATGTGATGTTTTAGAAACATAGAAACAGAAAATAGGTGCAGGAGGAGGCCATTCGGCCCTTCGAGCCAGCACCACCATTCATTGTGATCATGGCTGATCGTCCCCAATCAATAACCCGTACCTGTTCTCCCCGTATCCCTTGACTCCACTAGCCCCTAGAGCTTGGATCGACTGGTTGCACTTCTCTCCCCTCCACCCAGCTCCCCACCACACCTTGGTTTTTTTCCCCCATGGACCAGTTTAGATGGAGAGGTCACATTGGTGCAGCTGCTACTCTGTGCCACAGACCCGGGTTCGATCCTGACCTCGGAAGCTGTCTGTGGGCAGTTTGCACGTTCTCCCTGTTGGCTTTCCTCCATGATCATATTGAATGGCGGTGCAGGCTCGAATGGCCTACTCCTGCACCTAATTTCTATGTTTCTATGTTCTCTGGTTTCCTCCCACGTCACGAAGACGTGCGGGTTTGTAGATAAGTCAATTTGCCTCTGTAAATTGCCCCTAGTGTGTGGGGAGTGGATGCAACGGTGGGATAACATTGAATGATGGGTGGTCAGTGTGGACTCTGGGCCCAACGGCCTGTTTTCATGCTGTGTCTCTAGCTAAAGGTCTGTGGCAAACACCTTATTCGAGAGTTTTCTCTTGCCCTGTGGTTTTTCAGTGGTGCGTCTTGGCAGGAGACTGTCCCCGGGGAAGTGCTTGCAACTGGTCTCACTGGGTCACACCACGCATGTACCTCTTCCAGCCAGGATCATTGGAGGAGCATAGATAGAGTGGATGTGGAAAGGATGTTTCCACTGGTGGGAGAGTCTAGGACCAGGGGTCATAGCCTGAGAATTAAAGGGTGCTCTTTTAGAAAGGAGGTGTGGAGGAACTTCTTTGGTCAGAGGGTAGTTAAATCTGTGGAACACATTGTCATAGAGGGCTGTGGAGGCCCAAGCAGTGGATATTTTTAAGACAGATTTTTGATTAGAATGGGTGTCAAGGGTTATGGGGAGACGGCAGGAAAATGAGAGGAGGCAGAGATCAGCCATGATTGAATGGCGGAGTGGACTCGATGGGCCGAATGGTCTAATTCAGCTCCTATAACTTGTGAACATCTGCTCAGCTTCCCACCCCAATCCTCCTCCTCGATCCACAGCTTCATACCTGGGTCAAGAATAGCATGTTGTAGATTAATTGGGACAAGCCTGGATTTAAACATCTGGACCTTATCTGCGTTGCTTTTCTCTGCTGTGTTGTTTAGATTTATTTGCTCCCTCTTCCTGTATCTGCCACTCTTTGTCCCTCAGCATCTTGTCTCCTTACCCTCCGAACACCCCCATCTGCTTCAGTTTCCCTTCTGACCTCCTTCCCTTGTCCTCTATCAGCCTTTGCAACCTATTTATGTCTGTGCGATTGTGTGAAGCTGCAGTTCAAGGGATCAAGGTTGAATTCAATAGAACATGGAACACTACAACAAAGGAACAAGGCCCTTTGGCCCACCATGTCTGTGCCGAACATGATGTCAATTGTAATCTCATCTGCCCGCATGTGCTCCATAGCTCATCATTGCTTGCACATCTACCTAAATATCAAAGCCTCTTAGCCACCGCTGTCGTATCTGCCTCCTCCAGCACCCATGCCCCGCATATCTCCTTTAAACATCTCCCTTAAAGCTTTTAAAGTCTACACCAGAGGACATTTTTTTTCGGATTGTCTACCCTATCTATGCCTTTCACCCTTGGACCTGTTTTATGTTCACCTTATCCTCTCCCAGCTGAGCTTGCAGGAGGATGGGGGGAAGTGTGAACTGAGGAGAGGAACTGGGAGACAATTGTACTCTTCCCTTAGCCTGAGACTCTGTCCTTGGAAGCTCATCTCTGTGTTGTGTGTGTGTGTGTTCACTGAATCCTTGACCTCCCGACAATGTCCATTGTAGAATGTGCAGATGCATACGCATGAGGCAGTGGGAACTGACAGAGACAAGGAACAACAGCTCATTGAAGAGTTCTTCATCGACTGTTTCAGACCTATTATCCTCAAGGCTGCAGCCCAGAGAGTAGTCAGTCACGTGACACAGTCTTTAAAGCACCAACTATTGTAATATTACATACAATGAAGCAAGAACGCTTCAAGCATTTACTTATATAATTTAAAAATCTGTACTTTGTACCCAGTTGATATTGTGCAGGAGTGTTGTATGAGTTGTATTGTTACAGATTTAATTGTTGGACCGTAGATTGTTTTCCTTTTTCGGCCACCAACTCATTTCCCTTCACCTTCCATCCCTGTTCCGGTCTCTCTAGCACTTGCTGACCTTCTTTCTCCACCTTCCTCTGTGGCTCCAACACCACCCCTCCTGCCAATTTGCATCCCCCCCCCCCCCCCCCCCCCCCCACCCCCCATGAAACTGAGGTAAGATGGGCTCCTGTGGATCGGTTCTCACAGACTAAAGGTGGAGCTCTGGGTTTGTGCTGTTCCATGTTTTCAGGTAGTTAAAGCCAATGATCCTGTGCATGGAGCTCTGCTGCAATCTGAGAGGCCGTTGCTCCACTCGGCACACTCTATCCAAGCTTCCGGTCTCCTCTTCTTCCTTCGTCAGTTCTGCCTTCAGTTCTTTTCTACTTCTTCCCTCTTTCTCTCTGTTGTACGTGTATCCTGCCGTTTCCTCTCCGCTTCCCTGTCACAATTTCTGTGACTACAAAGCCTGGCTCACTCTGCACCCTCTGTGGTCTAAGATGGACCGCACATTTTACCTCTGATCATTGAGAGTCACTGAGAGAGACGGGTCGGGTCCTATGGCCCATCAAGTTGGTGCCAACCAGCAACTACACATTGTCACTAACCCTGCATCCCTGGAGGCTGCTGATGCCCGATAGAAGTATATAAAATTATGAGAGGCGTAGATAAGGTAGACAGTCAGAACCTTTTTCCCCCAGTATGAAAACATCAAATACTGGGGGGGGGGGGGGGGGGGACAGCTTTAAGCTGAGAAGAGCAAAGCTTAAAGGAGATGACAATCCCATTTGACTGTCCCAATGTTTAAGAGTAAGACATGGATAGAACAAGTTTGGCGGGATATGGACCACATGCAGGCAGCTGGGTCTAGTGTAGCTGGGACATGTTGGCCGGTGTGAGCAACAAGGTGGGCCGAAGGGACTGTTTTCACACTGTATCACTCTATGACTCTTATGAGATGTGCGGGAGCAGGTTTTTTACACATGGGGTGGTGAGTGCCTGCAATGTACTGTCAGGGCCTGTGGTTGAGGCAGATTTGTTAAGGGCACTAAAAAGAGACTTTTGGATTGACATGGATTATGCGCAGACAAATAAGAATTGGTCCTGGTCTCATGTTCTGCTCGGACATTGTGGGCCGAATGGCCTGTTCCTGTGCTGTACTGTTCTATTTTTATCCTCTTCAATTTCCTCCATGTTTTACTGCTCTGCTAAGATCTTTGTGCCGTACACCATATACTTGTATTATCTGTGCTCTCCCTTTTAATTCCTCTTAGCTCGGTATTTTCAACTCTGGCCCGCTTCTTTCATCACTGCCCTGTCCCTCGCTTCCCTCTGTTTACCCCGTGTCTCCAGCGTATGTGGAGCTGGTCAGCTCGAGGAATGAATGGGGCTCAGTTCTCAGGGCTGGAGGAAGCTCTAGAGGCTGGAACCAGAGACTGGCCAAGTTCCTCCGGCAACTGCAGGAAGAAAGTTAATCCCTGGGGCAACGACAAAGTAGTTTCTCCTTGTGAAAGCACAGAGATGACCGTCACTTCACTGGCCGTGCTCTTTCATGGTGTGAATGAGGATTTTGGGAGTGGTGAGTGAGTATTGGCTCGGCGGTGAAGGCATGCAGGGAACCTTTTCAGACCTCATTAACCCTCAATACTCCAAAATCACCCATCGGGAACTTTACCGCACCACCTTATTTTCACAAATCCCAAAGCAAATTCTGTGGGTTCCAGAAATTCCAATCCATTTCTGGGATGCTTATCGCTGGGTTTAACTAACCAAAGTGCTCGGTAGTATGCCTCAGATTTCATTTAGCGTGTACAAATTGAAAGGGGTAGGAGTACTGATTATGGATGATCTGCCATGATCACAGTGAATGGTGGTGCTGGCTCGAAGGGCCGAATGGCCTACTCGTGCTCCTATTGTCTATTGAGTGGTGAATTGAAGGTTAATTTTGCCAGAGCTGGTAATTGGAAAGTGCCCACAAAATCCTGAATGTACTTGGTTCTGTGGAAGGGGTGGGGTAGAGGAGGACAGTGAATCAAAATATTCAGTCCTCACAATAATTAGAAACGGTGGCAGCAGTTAAATCGTATTGTTCTTGTTGGGGCAGGGAGAATAGTTCGTCAAATGTCTTTGCTCATGCAGTATGCTGAGTTAGGACATTCTCATTTAGCTCTTGTCGAAATCTTCCCTTTTTGTCGACTAACATAGGGGCACTGAAGGGTACAAATGCAGCAGAATGCTAAAAGGAGATAATTTGAAGCGTCGTCTCTGCAAATTGTGCGCATCCTGAGTACGGGAGGTGATTGTACGGAGTGCGTACGTTCTCCCCGTGAGGTTTTCCCCCCCGGGTGCTCCGGTTCCCTCACACACTCCAAAGCCGTACAGATTTGTAGGCTAATTGGCTTGGTAAACTTGTAAACTGTCCATGGTGTGTGTGTGTAGGATAGCGTGTGGGGATCGCTGGTCGGCATGGACTCGGTGGGCTGTTTCCGCGCTGTATCTCTAAACTAAACCAAAACTCGACCACTCAAGAATCCGCCACTCTGCTTGCAGTGCGGGCTGGCTATGTTTCACTTGGGCTTAGTGAATGTAAAACAAATGGCAGACTGCAGGAAATTACCGAAGGGTTAACTTGGCCATGAAAAGCCTTTATTGCTCTCTAGGCCGTCTGCCAGACTGGGAGCCTTGCAGTTAGCCTCTCGCACGTCACATGACCAGAACAAAATGCAGCAGCCAGTGAAGTGTGGAGCCTGGGACTTGGCAGGGTCTGTGTGTAGCTGTTGGTCTTCCACACCCACCCCACCCCCATCTCTCCTCTTGCTCACTGCTGCTCTGCCTTTAGGTCCCTTTTCGCCAGCAGGGTGGGCTTTTACTTTGGTGGGTGGGGCAGGGGGCTTGATATTTGAAGAGGCCCAACAAAGGCTGATGTTTGACTTTTTTTTTAACAAAATCTTAAAAACTCTTCAGTTTGTTTTTTTACTGCAAACTGTCCCCTAGCAATTTTCTTCTCCTCCCTATCTTGGAGATGGCGGGTGTAATTGCTGGCTAGATGTTGGAACTTGCCCCAGGGCAATATTGAACATGAGCAGCTTCCAAGGTGGGAGGAAACTTGATTCACATTCCGCCGCACCAAAAGATTCCTGAAAATCAGAAGATTAAATTCTGGAATAACATAGATTTTATTGAAGCTAAAGGAAATGCACATTTTTACACAACTACCACCACTTTGTAAACGGCATTATATTTGAGGGTGCCATTCAATTTTGAGTGGTTGGGACTTGCAGATTGGAAGCAGGCCCTTCGGCCCGACTTGCCTGTGCTGACCAGGATGCCATATCTACACTAGTCCCACATGTCCATGTTTGTCCCATATCCCTCTGAACCTTTCCTATCCAAATGTTTTTTAATGTTATATATAGTACCTGCGTGAGGCTAAACGATAAGGGGAGAGAGTTTCGCTACAGGGGGATATCATAACCCTTCGCACATGGTTTAAATCACACAGTCACCAAGCAGAATTCACCAATTGAAGTGGTCTCTGCTACACCATTAAGGGACAGGCATCTGACAAAATTGAACATCACCTGAGCAGAAGACTATTAAAGCCAAGCTGTTGCCCCAGCCAAGGTGGGGTTCTCAACATAAATGTAAATATAACAATACCCACATGCAATATGGCCTTCTAGTTACTATGCCCCTACATTTTCGTAGCTCCACGTATTTTAGTAACTTCAGCATATTGAATCCATGATTTCTAGGGAAGAATTAGTCATGGATTCATACAGCACAGAAACAGGCCCTTCGGCCCAACCCGTTCATGCCGACCAAGATGCCCCATCTAAGATGGTTCCATTTACCCACGTTTGGCCCGCATCCTTCTCAACCGTTCCTATCTATGTACCTGACCAAGTGTCTTTTAAATGTTGTTATAGTTCCAGCCTCAGCTACACCCTGTGGCAGCTGGTTAAAAATACTCACCAACCTTTGAGTAAATTCATGAAAGCATTTTGTTGGAGATTACAAGTTATGAGAGTAGAATTGGGTCATTCGGCCCATCAAGTCTATTCCACCATTCAATCATGGCTGATCTCTGCCTCCTAATCCCATTTTCCTGCCTTCTCCCCATAACCCTTGACACCTGTTCTGCAACTGATTACGGAGGATCTTTACCTAGAATGGGGCAATTTTCCTTGGACATTTTACCCTCCCCCGAGCCTGCCTGCACAGCTACCTATCTCACTGCTTGTTCTGGTCATTGCTGCCAACTTATCTGGGACTTGCTAAAGAAATGTCTAAACCTCACAGAACCATTTCCTCTTTGACTTGTGTCTTAAGAGGGCATATATGTCTTTCTGCATTTCTTGCCCCTTGGTGTTCTGCCAAGTGGCAGAGAGGTCAAGAGAAGCATTAGACAGACATTGTGTTGAGCCAAGAGTCAGCTAAAACCCAGCCTCCATAAACTGATAGGGGATGAGCCCCATAGCATTTTAGCAAAGGTTGGTTGAGGCCATGGCCATAATAGGCATTGGCTGACCTCTTGATTGAGGACTATTTGAGGTGGGGGAAGGAGGTGTAGTGTGAGGGGGGGGGGGGGGGGAGAGGCTTCAGAGAAACCTTATCAGCTGCACATCACATTTGCCTTCACCGAGCGGACATGCTGGTGCCGTCTCGTACTGACCTTTGCGCTCCACTGTGTAAAAGATAACTAACACTGCCTTGTCTCTGGCACCGAGCAGGACTCGGGATTAAATGACCCACAGGCGCTAGCTTGGCTCGCTGCCTGCTGTCATGGAGATGTTTCCTCATGTGTTTGTGTGTGTGTTTTTTTTTTTTTTACTTCAGCAAGTCTCAGTCTCGGGTTATCCCCACTTGATGCTGTTTCATGACAGATGATTAAACCAGAGCAACGGCTCGCACATCTGCCGGTCACACTCATAGAGAAAAGAAATGCATGTCAACCATTACTGTGACCAAATCTCCTCCCCCTCCCCAACCACCGCCCCCAGTATTGATCATTTATCTTCCATCTGTGCTCTTTGAGGACCTGGAACCCCCCCCCCCCCCCCCCCCCATCCATGCAGACTTTATTGGACTTTAGCACTGATGGATGAGGTTTGATCTTATAGAGTGTATAAAATTATGAAGGTAACAAATAGGGAAAATGCACAGATTATTTTTCTCAGAGTAGGGGAAGCAAAATCCAGAGGCCATAGGTTTAAGGGGAGGGGGGGGGAAAGGAGATTGAATAGGTACATGAGTGGCAACTTCGTTAAACAAAGTGTGGCTGGTGTATGGACCGTGTTGCCAGAGTAGGTAGTTGAGGTAGGTACTATTACAGGGTTTAAAAAACATTTGGACGGGTACGTGGATAGGTTAGGTTTAGAAAGATAGGGGCCAGACAGTCAAGTGGGGTTAGTGTTGATGGGACATGTTGGTTGGCACGGGTAGAAGGGCCTGTTTCCGCACTGTATGACTGAAATAGGTTTAGGATGGGGGAGGAAGCAGTTTGGAGGGGATAAAATGACTTTATTTTTCTGTTCTCATTTCCATTGGTTGTAGGGTGATATAACTGACCTCGGTTAACTTTAGACCAAGGGAATGGAGTAACTTGTTGAATTGAGACAAGGATATAAAGCCATGTTCAAGTAAAACATTCTGCCAGGAATGACTGTTGTTATGGACTCGTATACTTGAATAAGCTTGAATAAGCATTGGTTGCCCATAGGAGAAGGGCAATAGGGAAATGGAAGGGGGAAACTCCACTTCCTCTTGTATCAGTTGTTCTCCCCAAGTTTAGTAGAAGATGTCTGCATGTCGCATTCGCTTTAATAAAATAAGGCACAGGCAGATTTTAAATGTGGTTGCTTCTGAATGATGAATCTTGAAATGCTGCAGCTAATGTTGAATGAAGACTTCAGCTGCTCCCAATGGCAGCGGGCAAGTCATGAATGTGGAGTATCACAAGTGTGTTTGTGGCACAACATTGGAACGTGATGTGTGAATGTTCTATGGGTGTAACGCCGTCAGTACATGCAGCAAGCTAGTTTCAGTTACCATCTTGGAGCTTATCTGCAACTTTCTGTTCGAGGAAGAGCTGCCACACATTTTGGGTGTTGACCTGACAATCTTCTTGATCTGCAATGTGCAATTACTTTACCATAAGTCTTACTGACAGCGCAATAAAAATATCAGTGTAGTTGAAAGTGGACTGTCCTAGCATGATGGATCATGTGCCCACCTGTCGAACCAGTGGCTTCAAAGTGATTTGTGACTCATCTTCCTGTCCTTATTTGTTAATATGCAGTTCCTCAGCTACTTAGTTCGGTTTAGAAATCAGCGCGGAAACGGGCCCTTCGGCCCACCGAGTCTGCGCCAACCAGCAATCCCCGCACGCTAACATCGTCCTGCACGCACTAGGGACAATTTGCGATTATACCATGCCAATTAACCTACCTTTTTGGGGTGTGGCCGGAAACTAAAGATCTCAAAGAAAACCCACTCAGGTCACGGGGAGAAGGTACAAACTCCGTATAGACAGCACCCACAGTCAGGATCGAACCTGGGTCTCTGGCGCTGTAAGGTAGCAACTCAACCGTTGCACCATTGTACCTCCCCTCTTCTATAGTACTAACATAGAAAATAGGTGCAGGAGTAGGCCATTCGGCCCATTCAATATGATCATGGCTGATCATCCAACTCAGTATCCTAAGTATACACTTTGTACATTTTGGCACGGTCGGATGTCATATGCAAACGTTTCCCCCAGGAGTATCTTGATTTAAGTGGCACATACATAGTTTCATGTCCTTGAGCACTTTTATAGTCACAAAGTCGTGCAGCAACACACTAAGCCTTCGCCAACTAACAAGTATCTATCCATACTCTTCCCATTTCCCAGCACTTGGCCCATGTAAGCATCCAATGCCTTGGACTTCCTTAAAAAATTTAAAATCAAACTGAGCAGAATTTCTCCAGTTGCTGTGTTAAACATCAGTTCGCCTCGTGCAAAAACAAAATGTGCCGTTTTTAATATTTCTGCCGGGTAGGCCCAGAGGAATGACTGATTTGGTGGCCCCATTGCTGCATTCAACTGCAGCAACCATTTTCTGCACAGCAAAGTCCTGCCACTGACAGCAAAGCAAATCAATGAATGTGTTTTTATGGTATTGGCTGAGCGAGGGATGTTGGTCAGGGCACTGGGACTACTGCCCATGCTTCCTCAAAGCACGCAAGACTGAGGGGAAGAAATATGAACCACCAGAAGAAGAAAAATACAACCTTTCTAAGACAGCGTAGAGAAAGTGAAGAAAACAGGCAGTACTAGCACTGACGAGTGAATTTTTCAGGGCAGAACGAGGGAGAAAAACAAACAATGGATGTACTGTGTTGTGTTTATTTAATATTTTTTTTTTCACCTCCTGATGGTAGGATGGTAACGTTTCTCTTTAATTTGACTACGGCCTTGAGCATTACCCAGAGGGATGTGGTCGTCTGCTTCTTGTTTATGGATATTTCATTCCTTTCCTAGTTTCCTTCCCTGCTATGAAGCCAAGGAAGCTTTTGGCTGAGGACTGGTTTTGATTTGCACTTGGGTTTGGTCCCAGTCCTCTGGGTCCTGCAGACTGGGCTCCACCCAGTCTCATCAGCACGAACTCGGAAAAGAATTACACCTTCGTCTGGATCCCTTCCCTCCCCTCTGCTCCCTGAAATTAATTAATATCTGGCTTAAAATGCAAAAATACATTTTGCCTAATTGAACCCGGTTCTCACATCTCGCTGCTGATCAGCTTCAGAGTAAGGTGAAGAACAAAGTACAGTGCTGTTGTGAAGAACGGGCAAATTAAGTCAGTAATATGAGGCTTTCTGAAACCCACAGTGGGTTTTTATAAAGGCTGTAGCTAACAGGGGGGTGGAAATATGAGGGAGTTGTTTGGTTGTGAAAATCCAGCGAATATGATAAGGGGCGCTGTTCAACATCATGGTCACCTCTTCCGTGGACTGGAATGCAAAGCCTTTTAAAGGCCCATTAGCTCCTTCCATGAAAGGGAGCAGGATTTGTGAAGCGAACTTGTATAAGGCACAGCCCACCACAACTTGGAGACAGACTCAGGGTTACACTCAAGACACCTGCTTTTCTCTGTAATAAAAATTATGCTTTTGGGTTATATCTTTATGTGATTCATTTCAGGCTTATCAATGATAGAGAAAGAAAACAAGCTTTGATTCTCCTGCTTTTTTTTCCCATCAAAAGAGGAATTTCTCGCCCATATAAATCACAATAAAACTGCTTGTTGGAGTGCACTCTCCGAAGCAGTATCTCCAGTTAATACTGAAACTATAAAACACTCATCTCTCAGTTCTTCTGCAAGATCCTGCCTCTCTTTATCTCTTGCTCCCGTGCTGCTGTGAAAATAATTTTAAAAAGGGGGTGAGAAATGCAGTCACCTCAAGTGGTTTACTGATCTGGAGCTAGGAATGTGCAGGCATCTGCCAAAACGTAGACTAGCGTCATCTACAGTAAACCTCCAACTGACCTCAACATTTACAGCAGTCAGCCTTTCTGGCATGAAGAGATAGCACATCTTAAAAACAGCCCCTCCTTAGCAATAACATTGCATTAGACATTGTATTTTGTGGCTCCATTCCTTATAAAGCAGGGTGTCTTCCCACTTGTCATGAGCAACAGAGAAGGAATGTCTTGTCGGTCGGTGTGTGTGTCTTAAGGATGTACAGCATTGTGTATCTGCATCCAGGGCTTACAACCTCTCGTGGGTAGGATTAAATGATTCTACATATTTGACACACGCTTCCATTGTCCAATGACATTGTTACAACACTTGTTTCTGTGTGCAAATCTGAGGGGAAATTTCCCAAATAAAGTAAGGATGTGGAGGTATTGGAGAGGGTGCAGAGGAGGTTTACTAGAATGATGTGTGCAGGAATAGGAAGGAACTGCAGATGCTGGTTTACATTGAAGGAACTGCAGATAACCATATAACAATTACAGCACGGAAACAGGCCATCTCGGCCCTACAAGTCCGTGCCGAACAACTTTTTTCCCTTAGTCCCACCTGCCTGCACTCATACCATAACCCTCAATTCCCTTCTCATCCATATGCCTATCCAATTTATTTTTAAATGATACCAACGAACCTGCCGCCACCACTTCCACTGGAAGCTCATTCCACACCGCTACCACTCTCTGAGTAAAGAAGCTCCCCCTCATGTTACCCCTAAACTTCTGTCCCTTAATTCTGAAGTCATGTCCTCTTGTTTGAATCTTCCCTATTCTCAAAGGGAAAAGCTTGATCACGTCAACTCTGTCTATCCCTCTCATCATTTTAAAGACCTCTATCAAGTCCCCCCTTAACCTTCTGCGCTCCAGAGAATAAAGACCTAACTTATTCAACCTATCTCTGTAACTTAGTTGTTGAAACCCAGGCAACATTCTAGTAAATCTCCTCTGTACTCTCTCTATTTTGTTGACTATATAAACCAGCAGATGCTGGTTTACATTTAGACACAAAATGCTGGAGTAACTCCTCTGGAGAGAAGGAATGGGTGACAATTCGGGTCGAGGTCTTTCGTCGGAATCTGGAGAGAAGAAATGGGTGATGTTTTGGGTCTAGACCCTTCTATCTTTTACTAGAATGATGCTTGGATTCGAGGGCATTGGTTACAGGGAGAGATTGGACAGACTTGAATTGGGTTTTTTTGTGGAACCACAGAGGTTGAGGGCAGACCTGATAGAAGTCTATAAAATCATGAGAGGCATAATCAGAATCTTTTTTTCCTGGATGTAAATATCAGATGCTAGAGGGTATAGCTTTAAGGTGAAAGGAACTAAGTTTAAAGGAGATGTGCGGGGGGCAAATTTGTGCCAGCGGATACAGTAGTGACATTCAAGAGGCTCACAGATTGGGGCATGGACATGCAGGGAATAGAAGGATATGGATTACATGCAGTCGGTCTTGGCATCAGACATTGTGGGCAGAAGGGCCTGTTTCCGTGCCGTACCAGTCAATGTTAACACCTCCCGCAGCAGATTGTCGTGGAGCTGTAATAAGAGGTAATGTGTTCCTGCCTGAAGTGCTTCACTTTGGGTTTGGGCTTGCTGGTTATCAATAATTTATTAAACCCAGACATTGCAGCCAGAAAGCTGCCTTTAATCATAGTCTTCATTGTCACCATGAAGCTCGGTTTCGACTGGCAGCTTGCACAGGAGCACTGAAGGGTGAGGGAGGATTGTTGAAGCCGGCAAGCTGCAACTTGTTGGACAAAGACGATTAGTTTAAATAAGAAAATATGGATTCTCCCAGGAAAGCCAAAGGAAAACTGATGTCAGTTGATGGTAGTTTATGAGGGTCATGTGCTGGGCCAGAGATGGTGGCATGCAGCAAAGTGAATAAAATTTCCACATCCCTTTAGTTTGAGTTTATTTTAGAGAAACAGCGCGGAAATAGGCCCTTCGGCCCCACCGGGTCCGCGCCGACCAGCGATCCCCGCATATTGACACTATCCTACATGCACTAGGGATAAATTACACTTATACCAAGGCAATTAACCTACAAACCTGTACGTCTTTGGAGTGTGGGAGGAAACCAAAGATCTTGGAGGAACGTACAAACTCCGTACAGGCAGCACCCGTAGTCAGGATCGAACCCGGTTCTCCGGCGCTACATACCACTGCGCCACCGTGCCTCTGGCACTTCTTTGAATTGCTATCAAATAATTTTCAATGCTTTGACCAAATATCCTTTGCATTGCTAAGCACAGCAGTCAGCTAGTGAGGTGCAATTTGTGGCAAGCCCATCGGATGTGATGCATCTGCAGAAATTAGTAAGCGACATTGCAGCCACGTGGAATGTCCTGAGTTTGCAGAATTGGGGGGCAATTGAAGAGACGAGTGGTAATTTTAAGCCACCCCCATCCCATGAGCTTCTTGCATAACTATGGTGATTTCTTCAAAGGCATGGTGGCGCAGTAGTAGAGCTGCTGCCTTACAGCGCCAGAGACCCGGGTTCAACCCTGACTACAGGTGCTGTCTGTACGGAGTTTGTACGTTCTCCCTGTGACTGCGTGGGTTTTCAAAGATGTACAGATTTGTAGGTTAATTGGCTTCGGTAAGAATTGCAAATTGTCCCTAGTGTATAGGATAGTGCCAGTGTGTGGGGATCGCTGGTCGACGTGGGATAAGCGTGAGCTTGTAATAGTTTTCCTTATTATATAGTGAAGATAGACACAAAATGCTGGAGTAACTCAGTGGGACAGGCAGCAGGTCTGAAGAAGGGTCTCGAGCCCAAACGTCACCCATTCCTTCTCTCCAGAGACGCTCCCCGTCCCACGAGTTACTCCAGCTTTTTGTGTCTATCTTTGGTTTAAACCAGCATCTGCAGTTCCTTCTTACACACACTGTATAGCCTTTGGCACCAGTAGGTTGAAATGCTGGAGTGAGCATCTACCCTCCACCCTCTCCCACGGACCATATCTTACAATTAGCAAGAGAGAGGAACAATTCAAATGTACCCATCTGAAGATAGCAGCAACAAGGTGCCTGTGCACGGCTGGGCTGGAGGTTCTGCTTGGCTTTGTCAAGTTACTGCACTCTTTGCAAGCTCCCTCAGCTTCATGTATTTTCTCATTACAAGTCCTTCTGATCCAAGGCTGCTGCCCTTCCCTTTTCTGAATTATTTTACCAGATGCTATAATCAAAACACATATGTGGCTTTTCCTGACAATATTTGACATGCTTTAGTCCTTATAATTTAGTCCCTATAACAGCCAATTTAAGCAGGCTCATTTGACACCATTCCAATTTTCTACCTGCAAAAACTCCTTTAGTATGTACAAGCTCTACCACGTTACATAATCGCATCTCTATTCTTCATCTGCTCTCCCTTTTTTTCTCTCTCTCTGTTTCACACACGCATACTTTTCAGGTTTCTTTGTCATTTCCTCAATTAGATTACATTGACATACTAACATCCTACTAGGCTGATGCTGTTCCGGTTTCAGAGGAGCCAAGACACTCAGCCTGAGTCACGCATTGTGTTCCTCCAGTGTGCCATACGCTGGTTGCAGTTCGGTTCGGTCGGATGGGGTGGGGTGCCGCTATTATTAATGACATCGTTTACTTTGAGCTAATAGCTGGGAAACAACTTGCATTTTATCAAGTCGAGTGAATGAAGTCTTAGTGGGGTGAGATGGGGGGGGGTTGATAGTGGTGATTTGATGTTTATTCTTAACTCTGTTCAACCTCCCAATTTTGTCAACAGTTTACATTTTTTTGACAAAGTAGAAGTTCAACAATGGCCTGGGAAAAATTATATTCCAGCATCCACCGGAAAGGTTTTCAAGCAACAAAAGATTCTGAAATGGTGGGGAGACCGATGACAATAGACAATAGATAATAGGTGCAGGAGTAGGCCATTCGGCCCTTCGGGCCAGCACCGCCATTCAATGTGATCATGGCTGATCATCCACAATCAGTACCCTGTCCCTGCCTTCTCCCCATATCCTTTGACTCCACTATGTTTAAGAGCTCTATCTAACTCTCTCTTGAAAGCATCCAGAGAATTGGCCTCGACTGCCTTCTGAGGCAGAGAATTACACAGATTCACAACTCTCTGGTTGAAAACGTTTTTCCTCATCTCCGTTCTAAATGGCGTTCCCCTTATTCTTAAACTGTGGCCTCTGGGAACATGTTTCCTGCCTCTGGCGTGTCCAATCTCTTAATAATCTTATATGTTTCAATAAGATATCCTCTCATCCTTCTAAATTCCAGAGTATACAAGCCCAGCCGCTCCATTCTATCAACATATGACAGTCCTGCCATCCCAGGAATTAACCTCGTGAACCTACGCTGCACTCCCTCAATAGCAAGAATGTCCTTCCTCAAATTTCGAGACCCAAACTACACACTGTCAAGAGTAACAGCCACTGATTACCTGGGTTAGATGGGGTGGTGCAGTTAGGGACTTGATGTAAGGAGCAAGGTTAGACTCACTCAACATGTTGTTCAACATTGCATTTCAGTCCGCTGAACACCCACGGCCATGAGATTTCACTGTATTCCTGGCCTCTCCCTGATGCATCAATGATTCAATTCAAAGATATGTGCAAAGAGAAGGCAGAACAGGACTTAAACCATGTCTCGCCAGCCAAAAGGGAGACACCTGATATTCGTAATATTGCTTTCTCGTTCTCCTGCCCAATATTTATCCAGACATGATCTGGAGAGGTTTGCATTAAGATTCTTAGCAATCACAGCCCGTCACTCAAATCTCAGCTTTGACGGTAACGCCCTTCTGGGTGGCTTGGGGAAATGAGCAGAGGCCACAAAGAACGAGCTACGGTAAGATCAGTAATATGAATTAACAGTGTAGCCAGAGGGTGATTAATCTGTGGAATTCATTGCCACAGTCGGCTGTGGAGGCCAAGTCATTGGGTTCTTTTTTTAGGTGGAGATTGACAGTCAGATGTTTGCATGAGAGAGTTAGATCTAGCACTTAGATGATGCTAATGGAATCAAGGGATATGGGGAGAAAACAGGAATGGGGTACTGATTCTGGATGATCTACCATGATCATATTGAATTGTGGTGCTGGCACAAATGGTCGAATGGTCTACTCCTGCACCTGTTTTCTATGTCTTGACTCGAAATGTCACCCTTTCCTTCTCTCCAGAGATGCCGTCTGTCCCGCTGAGAAACTGCATCATTTTGTGTCTATATCTTTGGTTTAAACCAGCATCTGTAATTCCTTCGTACAGATAAATGATTAGTTAAGGGTGTCATGGGTTATGGGGAGAAGGAATGAGAATAGGGTTGAGCGGGAAAGAAAATCAACCATGAGTAGACTTGATGGGCCGAATGACCTAATTCTGCTCCAAAAACTTATGAACTTAGTGATAGTTAAAAGAATGTATTCAGAAACGGTTTGAAATGTACTGAGCGATGTGATAAGATGCCAAGTCTTTTGTTCCCTCAGTTCTGATGTAAAAAAAAAAAGCATATTTGAGTTAATTTGCATTTTGCGATAAAAATATGTTGAATACATCCACTGAATAAATTTGAAAATATCCACAAGGTCACTTCAGAAATTGAAATAGATTCCAACTGAACTTCCTGTTTAGTCCTAAATTTCTAATGTTAATAAATTACGTCTCCTGGCCTTTGAATCTTTAGAGAGTCATAGATATAATGACTGAGTGGCAATAAGTGAGGCTCCAGCAAGACTGTAGGGGGAATAAAACACACTGACTAAGCCTTCGTCCTTCAGACTGACCTGCTGAGCCTCCATTTCACCCAGTACAGTACAGTACAGACAGTTGTCTGTTCCTACTTCACTGCGCGCTATTCGTGCTGGAATAGCTGTGAGTGAGAGTGAGTGCGGGCTGGGGGGGGGGGGGGGGTGGTTGGGGGGGTGACAGCTGATTGACTTGCAAATGAAAACCTTAAAGAATATTTAAAAAAAGGTCTTTGAAGATGTGGGAGATGCATGCAGGCGGCAAGTGATTTATATCACAAGTTGTAACCTCGCCGTGTGTGTGTGTGCCTACGCACAAGAGCACGGTGCGTCAGGGAAGGGGGGGCCATGTGATCGGGAATGGAAATGATTTGATTATGAAGCCAGACAGAAGTAATCATTAACTTCTTCAGGCTGCTTTCTGTCTCCAGTCTGCCGGCTGCTGTTGTTTTTT
Source organism: Amblyraja radiata (assembly GCF_010909765.2). NCBI lineage: Eukaryota > Metazoa > Chordata > Chondrichthyes > Rajiformes > Rajidae > Amblyraja > Amblyraja radiata. The sequence goes on from NC_045956.1 coordinate 159,987,238, forward strand.
CCCCTCCCAATGCCATGGGGACACAAACGTGCAGCTTTTATAGTTGGCTGCTGGTTAGAGACATTGAGGGGGCACGGGTGGGTGTGGGGGAGGGGAAGAGGAGGAAGGTAGAGAATTTCTTCTTTGGCCAAAGAACCCACTGCAATTATTGTGGCTGTGTATAATGCGTTCATATTCACGCTGGCCGCAAGAAAACAGGCCAGTTACAGCGTGTTCCCGTCCAGGCGTGGACTTAGAAAGCACTTCCCTGCAAAAAAAAATGTTTACGGGAAAAGTCCTTTGGATGGAAATATCACCGTCCATTCAGGCCACAAGTGCCGTTCCAAAACAGGTGGGGAGTGGAAAGAGGCACAATGAACTGCAGGTGCTGCAATCCAGAGCAATGCACCAAGTGCTGGAGTAACAGCAGGCCAGGCAGCATCTATGGAGTGGATGGATAGGCGATGGTGTGGAATTTTTATTCAGACAGGATTTGTTAACTTGCCATCATGGTTGATGGGGCATAATGGGCCGAAGGGCATTGATCTACATTTGATTCATATAAACAACTGGCCTGTGAGCATTGCAGAGATAAAGTTTGAGAATCTGAGCACATGCAGTTTCTCTTGTTATTATGAAAGGAGGGGAAGGTTTATCTTGTTGCTCTAGAATTATTTCTCTAACATGAATTATTGCATATAGACAAAGTTCCTTTCATAACTGCAGGATGTTTCTCAACACTTTACAGTCTGTAACGTGCTTTAGTGGAGTGGCCACAGTTCTAGTGCAGCTGTTGCAATTGTCCCACTTGGTGATTTTATCAGCGACTGCCGGCGTCATTGACTTGACTTTATCAGGGTCGTCGAAAGATTTTGAACATTTCAAAATCCAGCGGCGACAAAAAAAATGTTGCGACACTTGAGGAAACGTCATCACGCCGCGACTTTTTCGGTGACCTGATTCGTCAGTCAATGATGCCGGCATTCGCCGAAAATATCGGCAAGTGGGACAGGTTCTTAAAGATCTGAAGAAGGGCCCCGACCGGTAACGTCACCTATCCATGTTCTCCAGAGATGGATACAAAATGCTGGAGTACTTCAGTGGGTCAGGCAGCATCTCTGGTGAAAAGGGACAAATGACAACTCGGGTCGAGGCCCTTCTTCAGACAGAGCGTTTCAGGGGAGAGGGAAACTGGAGGTATGAAAAGGTATAAAGGTGCTCCAGGGATGCTGTCTGGACCTACTGAATTCTTCCAGAACTTTGTGTCCTTTTTTTTTGGCTGAAGATAATGTTGGCTGAAATGTTGATAGAAGCTCCATTGCTTGTTGTGGGATCATTAGTATTCAGCTGAAGGGGTAGGTGGGTGGGGTGGGGTGGCTGTGGTTTGTGGCTTAAAACCCTTGTCTGTGAAGCTTGGCTGCTGTTTACTGGCATGCTGAGGTTTTCTGACTTGTGGGGGGCAGGGAAGGCAGTTGGATTCAGTTTAACACCATCTTCCATTACGTAGGTCATTAAGGGGCCTCCTGAAGGTATCCGGGAGCGGACAAAAGAATGCCCCCAAGTTCACTAGCTCCAGATTAACATTCCGTAAGGGGATTAGTTCTGTCTACCAGAGGCCTTGAACTGGATTCAGCGCAGACGCTCACATAGTAAGTCAGTCAAAACCAACAAGCACTGAAGTGATCGCATGTTCAGAACTCAAATGATTACCAGACTTTTCCCTTTTCAACATGGCTTCTTTCTTCGCTCTGTTTCAATTACCTCATCTCTTTATGGATCCGAGCAGAATTTGGCTGCAGACGGTGTTTTAGCAAGATCGCACGTTGGTTATTTATTATTATTGCTCCTCCCCCTTAATATTTCACATGCTTGAGGGTTATCAATGGGTTCAGTCATGAAGGTTGGCAGAAAGGCTTCTCCCATCTCTTTGCCTGAATATGATTTTTTCTAATGGTAAAACCTTTTTTAAATCGGGAAAATGGTATTAAAAATATTTTTCCACGTGCCCACAGCAAGACTGGGTGATGATATTGTGGCTCATTTAAACTATGTGCAACTGTTTTTATTTGCTATCCTACTGCACCCCCCTCCACCCCCAACTCCTTACTGGACCCCCACCCCTACCAAACCTTAATGAGCCACCATGATGTACATGTACAGCCAGGTGAACTTTAATACAAGGCCTGTTCACAGCCACGGCACATTTGAGTGCTTTACACACCAACCTACTCAGGAATGCAGCAACTGTTGTGATGTGGGCAAAATTAGCACGTTTAAAAATTTTTTTTTTTTTAAAGAAACGAGTACAATTACCGTCCTTATAAATCTTTCACAATTGGCCCTCACAGTCAGCCTGTCTAACCACCTTTGCCAATTTGATGGCTGCGGCAAAGCTTTTAATCCCAACCTCCCGCCCTTTCTCAGTCGATGATGATTACCTGTCATTTTAGAGGTGGCATTAGCCCATTTAAAATAAATAGTTAATTGACTGCATTAACGTCGGAGTTTTGTGATTGCACCAGGCATACACATGCTCCTGTGAGTGGAGCTGTCTGTGAGTGAAACTCTGCAAGTTTTAGGTCCACATGCTTAATATAGGAATATACTGTAGATAGCTCTTAATCCTTAGTTCTCAAGAACAATGGAGCACCTTGCCAAAGAGGCTGAAGGTATTTGTCTGAGAGCCTTTATATAACAGGACTGAGTTAATAACCATGATGAGAGTGCTGATAGCTACAGACAAATACTTGCTTTGTACCAAGTCTGTAATAAAGGAAATGTGTTTAGTGTATTTACACTTCACTTCTCCCATGGCTCTGTTACACTGCTCTACCTCTCGCTGACTGAGTGCCATTGAAACACGGGCCCTCTCACCACAACTTGCTGCAAGAGGACCGTCCCTCCAATGTGCTTTACGCCTCTGACCATCCGACACTCACAGTGGCGCAGCAGTAGAGTTAGGTGCCATAAGAGACGCGGGTTCGATCCTGGCTGTGGGTGCTGCTGCCTGTACGGAGTTTGTATGTTCTCGCCGTGACCTGCGTGGGTTTTCTCTGGGTGCTCCAGTTTCCTCCCACACTCCAAGGACGTACAGGTTTGTAGGCTAATTGGCTTGGTAAATTTGTAAATTGTCCTTAGTGTGTGTGTAGGTTAGTGTTAGTGTGCGGGGATTGCTGGTCGGCACGGATCCGATGGGCTGAAGGGCCCGTTTCCTATTTTCTAAGTACCTAAAGTCTATGAAGTCTGAAGAAGGGTTCCTTCCCCAGAATGTCACCCATCCTTTTTCTCAAGAGATGCTGCCTGACCTGCTGAGTTACTCCAGCATTGTGTCCTGTCCATCCTTGACACTCAGTAAGCTGCGCTCGGCTCCCTGAAGATACAGCAACGGAAGTCTTTGTTAGCTAAATTGCCGGGCATAATTGTCATCCTTTGCAACAATAATTTAAGTGCACAAACGATATTTGTGTGAAAATTATAGTTGTCCTCTTCACTAAATTTATACCTAAGTCTTTAACCGCATAAACTAGTCATCTAAATGATGCCGCAGTGTATTAAAAAAAAAAAATGGGACATGAAGACTCTGAAGCCAATTACACTCTGTCTGGGAATAAATTGTCTTGAACTGTAAGTCCCACACCCTCCCTTTAAGGACTTCAGTTACTTTGAGTGAAGTGTGTGCAGCAGTTGCCTGCGGACTGAGTTGCGATCTGTAATTTGCATGGCTGATGGAGAGTTTACGCCAATGGATAAAGAATGTCAGCAGGAAGCAGTAATCAGCTGTCTGCCCCATTCACTGGAGACAGGCTCTTGCAGACAAAAGGAGCCAGGCTTGCTTTCTTTCCCTTGTTTTATTGTTCAGACCCTAGTCACTGCCGTGAATGCCAGGGCTCGGGCAGCCAGCTAAGCAGAAGTGCCTTTGTGTGGCCCAGTCTGTCCTTTTATTGACACTACATTTGCAAATGCAAACCTGAAGCAACACCCCTCCCCCTGCCTAGGTTTCCGACACGAACCGTGTCCTATTGCAGAGGCCAGCGTCAAAAGGCATATATATCTCTCTGTCTCTTTTAAGATTTTATGCCCACTATTATCCAGGCCTTAGGCAGTAAATTTGTGCTCCTTTCTTTGAGCTCCCGTCCATCCCCGCACTCCCATGCCCGTCACCCAGGCTCAAATGCGATTCCCGTTTAAGGTTCAGTGACTGGGCACGCTCCTACCTCTGGAAATCAGAAGCACATAGAAAGAAGCCGAGCGTAAATGGCAGCAGGAGGGGCTCGACCTGGCCATACTGCCTATCTGCTCAGGCATCCCCTCGCCCATCTGTGGAAGGGAGACACAAGCAACTGTGATACTGGTTTACAACAAAAAGCACAAAGTGCTGAAGTAACTGAGCGGGTCAGGCAGCATATCTGGAGGACATAGTGGCGGGCGGGCACAGTGACACTGCAGTAGACCTACTGCCTCACAGCACCAGAGACCCAGGTTGGATCCTCACAGTGGGTGCCGTCTGTATGGCATTTGTACCTTCTCCCCGTTACCTGCGTGGGTTTTCTCCGGGATCTTTAGTTTCCTCCAACACACCAAAGACGTACAAGTTTGTATGTTAATTGGCTTGGGGTAAATGTAAAATTGTCCCTAGTGCGTAGGGGGGTAGTGTTAATTCGTGGCGGGTGCCGGTCGGTGGGCCGAAGAGTATGTTTCACCGCTTTAACTAAACTAAACTACACATGGACAGGCGATGCTTTGGGTTGAGACGCTTCTTCAATCTGTGGTGGACCAATCTACAAGTCGGTATTCTCTGTAATGAGTTCAAGGCGCCATTATTGCAGAAGACGGAACTCAGACTGTAGATGCTAATGCTCATGATGCAAGAGTAATCTGGGAGGGGGATGATTGTTATGGTCCAATTCATAGTTGAAGATAGACGCAAAAAGCTGGAGTATCTTAGCGGGGCAGGCAACATCTCTGGAGAGAAGGAAAGGGTGACGTTTTTAAGGGTTTAAGGGCTGCAACAAAGGTAGTCAGAAATATTTTCCCAGGATGGAGATGCCAAGAGATTAGAGGACATGGGTTTAAATTGAGAGGATCAAAGTTTAAAGAAGATATGTGAGACACAGAGGGTGATGGGATCAACAGAATCCAGGGATATGGGGGAAAAACAGGAACGGGGTACTGATTCTAGATGATCGACCATGAGCTGAGCTGAATTGTCTACTCTTGCACCTATTTTCTATGTTTTTATGCATGCCTGGAAGGCACTTGTCAAGGGTGGTGGTGGAGGCAGTCCTGAAGGTGGCATTTAAGGGGCTTTTAGATAGGCGCAAGATTATGCATGGAATGAAGGGATATGAATCACGTGCAGACAGAGGATGTTATTTTATTTTGGCATCATGTTCGGCACAGACATGGCGGGCGGAAGGATCTGTGGCTGTGCTGTGCAGCAGAGTTCTGTGTGTTCAAACAGAGCCCAGTGTGTAAGGATGGTAAATACGGGAACATCAGTAGGAATCGCACTGCTGGTGTGGTGAAGTTGGCGGGCGTTTGGTGAGCTGCAGAAATGAAAGAGGGACCACAGCCACCAATCGGACTCGCGGTGGGTGCTGGAGGCAGATAGGCCCTGAGGGTGGTAGACGCTCCACTGAGAACAAAGGGGGACCCGGCGATGGGGAGGGGGGGAGGGCACTGAGAGAACAACGAGGGCCCTGGCATGGAGGGGGGCGGGGGGGGGTAAAGATGGACCATTGGGGACTAAATGGAATACTTTGTAACTTTGTCGCCGCCCTATACATGGCGACTCTTTGCATACTTATGTATGCAAAACAAAGAATCTCACTGTGACGTGTCACATGGGATAAGAAAGTATCTTTCATTCGACCTGCACCAAAGTGGCAATCTCTATTTTGGCTGACGGGCATGGTCAGAGCTCAGGACTGCAAACCCTTTCTGGTGCTTACGGTTATTCCTGCCTTCTCGGTTTCCTTTTCTTTCACTTTGGCAATGAACGTACTCCTGTTTTGTGGGCTGAGAAGCAACAAGGAGAACTGCGGCGGGGTTGAAAGGAGCCCCATTGAACAACACGTTCCTCGGATTTGATTCTGCTGCTTGTTTTATGGGGTGTTTCGAAGGGGAGTTTGAAGTAATTTGACACAGATCCCTTCCTCTTTTTTTTTCCCTGCTTGTTCACTGCCAGGATTTCATGTGGATGTAGTTGAGCTGAAGAGGGTTACGAGGGGCACTGCGAAGGGGAGGGGAAATGTGAGGAGTGGGGGAGGGGTAACAGGGTGCACTTAAAGGGCCAGCCAGGGCGCAATGCTCCCTCCATGTGGCTTCGAAGATAGTGAGTGAGCCGACCAACCTGCGGTACTATGCAGGACTGAGGCAAATATCAAACACACAGAAACATCATTAGTGATAATGCTGTGGGCTTTTGGAATTAATCAAAGACAGAGAGAAAGGCGAACTCGAATCACAACTGTAAATAAACCAACCGTTTATAAAACATTCATGTGTGCACAGTTTTGACGTTTGCAGCTCAGACTAGATTTCAGATAGTCAGAGGGGTGTTGTTGCCTCAGCGACAGTGAGCTTTCTGACAAGCTCAATCTTCACAAAAACACAATGAAATCTCAACCTCAACTGGAATTGCAAACTAATACCAATTTATTAACAAGATAGTGTAGTCTGGTGTGATGCAACCTAAACCAGCTTGCTTTTAGTTTAGAGATACAGCGCGGAAGCGGGTGCTTCGGCCCACCGAGTCTGCACCAACTAGCATTGCATCACACACACACCCACACACCCCCCTACCTACCTATAAACCTGTACGTCTTTGTAGTGTGGGAGCTCCCAGAGAAAACCCACACGGTCACCTGGAGAGCATACATACTCTATACAGGCAGCACCCATAGTCAGAATCGTCGCGGGTGTCTGGCGCTGTAAGGCAGCAACCATACTGCCGCGCCACCGTGCGTGCGGTCATCGTGTGATTATTGTACTCTACTGTCTGGCAGTGCTTGTGAAGATGCTCAGGTAGGTTCACTATGTTTGGGAAGGCGCACGACAGGTCTGTTGCGGGAGCACAAAATGCTGGAGTAACTCAGCAGGTTAAGCAGCATCTCTGGAGAAAAAGAATAGGAGATGTTTTGGGTCGGAACCCTTCAGACTGGGGGAATTAGTCAAGGAGCAACACAGCATGGAAGTATGGAATATCTCACTTGGGCAGGGGAAATCCGTGGCACCTGGAGTGTCTGGTTCTGTGTCTGTGTGACCGTGGGAGGGAGAGGATGTGCTGCTTTTGCATGTATGTTTCATTGCGTGCCTGCATTTCTGTGTGTGTGTGTGTGTGTGTGTGTGCATTTCTCAGAATTGAAGTCTCCCTGTTGCTGTCTTGTTTCTGTGCATTTATGTGTTGTATGTCTTTTAATTTACTCCTATTCCGGGATCAGGCCAATATTTGTTGCTGTCATGGCCAATATTTATTATTGAGAAGGTGGTAATGAGTCACGCACTACAGTCTTTCTGGTGAAGGTTCTCCCATGTGCTGTTGGACTGGGTGTTCTAGGATTTAATGACAGCAATTTTGAAAGAAAGGCAAATTGTAACCCGCTTATAAGGCAAAAGTAAAAACAAGCAACTGCAGATGCAAAAAAAAAAATGACGCCGATTGCTGTTGTATCTGGAGAACATGTATAGGATCCCAACCTGAAACGTCACCTATTCATGTTCTCCAGAGATGCTGCCTGACCCGCTGACAGAACGGTGCATGACGTAGAGGGAAACTAGAGGTGCTGATGCCGTCATGCATCTGCTGTCCATGTCTAGCGCAGTTGTAGGCATCGCAGGCTGGTGTCGCAGTAACTCCGGGGCATGGTGTTGGATTCTGCAGCCACTTGCACAAGTGGCTAAGGGAAGGAATATTCAGATTGGCTATGGTGACATGTTTGTCTCGTGAGAATTGTTGAAGCTGCACTCATCCAGACATGAAATAAATGCAGGCAGGAAAATACAGAATATTCCCATCATGCCTCTGACTTAAAATTGAATAAAATTGTAGATGCTGGAAATCGGAAATAAAACAGAAAAATGTAGGGAAGTAGTTGGGCTGGTCAGGCAGCATTAGTGGAAAGAGAAATAGACCCTACATCAGACCGTAGAAACAAGAAGCTGCAAGTGCTGGTTTTTACAACAACAACAAAAGACACAAAGTGCTGGAGTAACTCAGTGGGTCAGGCAGAATCGCTGGAGAACATGGACAGGTGGCATCTGAAGAAGGGTCCCAACCCTAAAAGTCACCTATCCATGTTTGACCTGCTGAGTTATGCCCCTGTCCCACTTAGGAAACCTGAACGGAAACCTCTGGAGACTTTGCGCCCCACCTAAGGTTTCCGTGCAGTTCCCAGAGGTTGCAGGTGGTTGCCGGAGGTTGCAGGTAGTGGAATCAGGTAGGGTGACTGACAAAAACCTCCGGGAACTCACGGAAACCTTGGGTGAGGCGCAAAGTCTCCAAAGGTTTCCGTTCAAGTTTCCTAAGTGGGTCAGGGGCATAGTGTACATGTAGATATTATGAACTGCATTGAATCATCTTGCTAAACATAAAATTGTTTAATTTTAGATTTTGAACTTTTTTCATCTGCTTCTGCATTAATATATCTGCCACCAGTAATCTATCGATATTATGGTTGTAGAAAATTATTTTACTGTGTATGCCCACTTAAAACCTTGAGCATTCATTCAGCAGGGCAGATTATTAGTGAAATGAAAGCTTTTGGTATGATTGAAGATTCTGCTCTTCAAAATCTTGCCTTTAGGTGTATTAATTATTTGAGGTGTGTAATATTTGTGTATTGTGTGTGACATTGGTTCTGGGAGCAGTTTCCATTCTCATCCATCTCACTGTCTGCTTATATCAAAGACGTGTTTATTCTGAAAATATATAGGAAATCCATAGAGCTTCTTAAGATGTTGGTTAATGATTAAAAACTAAATTTTTTTTTTTCCTCCTCCTCCTGCAGAATCCCAAATAAGTCAGGAGCTGGGAAGTCAGTCGCACTGGTGTGTTGTTGCATATTGGGAGGAGAGGACACGAGTTGGGCGTCTGTACACTGTCCAAGAACCCTCCCTCGATATCTTCTACGATCTACCTCACGGGAATGGTTTCTGCCTGGGACAGTTAAACTCGGACAACAAGAGCCAGCTGGTGACCAAGGTCCGGAGCAAAATCGGCTACGGCATCCAGCTGAGCAAAGAACCAGACGGGGTGTGGGTCTATAATCGCAGCAATTACCCGATCTTCATCAAGTCAGTCACACTGGACAACCCGGACTCCAGAACGTTGCTGGTGCACAAAGTGTTCCCGGGCTATTCCATCAAGGCTTTTGACTACGAGAAGTCTTACACCTTGCAGAGACCCAACGATCATGATTTTACACACGAGCCGTGGTCTGGGTTCAGCATTCAAATTAGTTTTGTAAAAGGCTGGGGCCAATGCTACACGAGACAATTCATAACCAGCTGTCCTTGCTGGATGGAAGTGTTCCTCAATAACCGATAGAGTGGAGTTATTAACGGACTCGGATTCATCAGAGATGCTTTCAATGAAAAGTAATGAGATTTAATAAAAGAAAAGTGTATTTTATGTTATATATAAATATATTATATTACTTGTAAATATGAAGACGTTTTATAGCATTATTTATGTATTGTGCAATGTGTAAACCGGATAATTAAAAATGCACTTTGCTTAATAAAAATGCAAATAAGATGAAAAAACGCCAAAATTTAAATAACACAAATTGGTGTTCTTATGGGTGCTGAAACCAAGAAGAATGTTTTTTTAAATAGAGGAGTTTATGTTCAAGTGGAAAAATAAAATTGTACACCTGATTTAAAAAAAATGATTTTGATATCTTTATCAGGTGAAACAATGGGAGAGAAACCTTTCCTTGTCTGCATTGACAATTTCATAATTAAGTGCACAGAAGATAATTCCTGCTCATCAATTAAGTTTGTGACATTCTGACAAGGAATGAGAAGGATGAGAGTCTGTTTTGTGAACAAATCTCTTGAAATAGTTTGTATATTGTTCATGTTCATAAATTCTAGGAACAGAATTAGGCCATTTGGCCCATCAAGTCTACTCCACCATTCAGTCATGGCTGATCTTTCTTTCCCTCTCAACCCCATTCTCCTGCCTTCTCCCCATAACCCCTGACACCCGTGTTAATCAAGAATCTGTCAATCTCCACCTTAAAAATAACCATTGACTTGGCCTCCACAGCCTTCTGTGGCAATGAATTCCACAGATTCACCACCCTCTGACTAAAGACATTTCTCCTTATCTTGCTAAAGGTACATTATTCTATTCTGAGGCTATGGCCTCTGGTGCTAGGTTCTCCCTCTAATGGAAACACCCTCTTCATATGCACTCTATCCAAGCCTTTCACGATTCGGTAAGTTTCAATGAGGTGCCCCCTCATCCTTCTAAACCAGCGAGCACAGGCCCAGTGCCTTCAAACGCTCATCATAATGCTAATCCAATCAATCCTGGGATATTTCTCGTAAAAATCCCTCTGACATCCTTCCCTGGAGCCTGTGTTTTGTGACTCTTTTTCAGGTGATGCCTTTTGTTGGTTATAACTTCCAGCACCTCATCCAAATGAGCACACTGTGTGATAGAGAGTACGAGGACATGCCCACATACTTTATTCATGCAAATGTTTTCCTTTTCAAAGTCGAATGATTTTACGTTTTTCTCTGAAGCGCTGATGTCAGTTGTAATATTGCTGCCATTCCCACAGTGAACAGCTACGATGGCACAGATGTAGCAGCCACCCTGGTCTGTATGATCCAGCAGCACATCAGCTGGGACATAGCAGCAGGATTCCCTGAATCATATTTCTCACCAGGCTGTGAGAAAATTACTCACATTTCTCGCCCGCCTACAAACATTTCTCACGGGTCACAATTCTCGCTCGTAAAATTTACATTCATGCCTTTTCCGTCACACCCTGAACACACAAGTCACTGAACTTGCCGTAGGGAAAATGACACCGAGTTCCTTTAAAATGGCGTCACAGACAGATAGGGTGGTCGAGAAGGCTTTTGCTACTTTGGCCTTCATCAGTGAGGGGGTTTGAGAATAGATGTTGGTGAGGCCGTGTTTAGAGTTTTGTGTTCAGGTTTGGTCACTGCTATAGATAGGATGTTAGACACAAAAAGCTGGAGTAACTCAGCGGCACAGGCAGCATCTCGGGAGAGAAGGGGGGGATGGGTGACCCATTCGTCACCCATTCTCTCCGGAGATACTGCCTGTCCCGCTGAGTTACTTCCAACTTTTTGTGTCTATTTTGGGTTTAAACCAGTGACTGCAGTTCCTGCCTACACACAAGTAGGTTGTTGTTAAGCTGGAAAGAGTGCAGAGAAGATTTACGAGGATGTTGCTAGGACAACACCCATAAAGTGGAGATCGTCACAGGAAATCTTTGGGAAGATCTGAGTTGAGCATGTTTCACTCATCAGGAAAGATAGATTTATTTACAACCTTTGATGTAATTGAAGCACGGATCTGTTAATGGATGTGATGTGGTCCATGTGCATAGCAGCATTTGAAATAATTTTATGCATATTCTGTGGTTTCCCAGTTGATGATTAGCTTACAATGTTAGCGTGGTATGGAGAGAATCATTTGGTTTCATTCGAGACAATTACTTAGTGGATTCCTTCTGCATAAGCAAGTCTAATAGTAGCGATGTGACTTATGCTCAACTGGAAAATGAGTAGGCTGGGACTTTCCCTTGGAGTGCAGAAGGATGGGTGTATAAAATCATGAGAGGAATAGATCGGGTAGACGCAGTCTTGCCCAGAGTGGGGAATCGAGGACCAGAGGACATAGGTTCAAGGTGAAGAGGAAAAGATTTAATTGGAATCCGAGAGGTAATTTTATCACACTGATGGTGGTGGGTGTATGGAACAAGCTGCCAGAGGAGATAGTTGAGGCTGGGACTATCCCATCGTTTAAGAAACAGGCAGGTACATGGATAGGACAGGTTTGGAGGGACATGGACCAAGCGCAGGCAAGTGGGACTAGTGTAGCTGGGATATTGTTGACCGGCGTGGGCAATTTTTCACACTGTATCACTATGACTAACCAGAGGACATAGATGCACGGTGAAGGGGCAAAGATTTAATAGGAATCTGAGGGGTAACATTTTCACACAAAGGCTGGTGGGTGTATGGATCAAGTGAGATAGTTGAGAGATATTGTGACATTTAAGAAAAATGAGACAGGTACATGGATAGGACAGGTTTGGAGGGATGTGGGCCAAATGCAGGCAGGTGGGACTAGTGTAGATGTGACATGTTGGTCGGTGTGAGCAAGTTGGGCCGAAGGGCCTTTTTCACCACTTTATGACAATGAGGACATAGGTTCACAGTGAGATGGGCAAAAATTTGATACAAACCTGTGGGGCAACTTCTTCACAGAGAGGGTGGTCGGTATATGGAGCAAGCTATCAGAGGGGGTAGTTGAGGCAGGCGCTATAACAACATTTAAAAGGTAATTGGTCTGGTACATGGATAGGAAACGTTGAGATGGATGTGTGCCAAACGTGGGCAAATGTGACGTGTAGATGGGACATCTTTTTCGTCAAGGACAAGTTGGGCAGTGTTTCCGTGCTGTATGACTGACTAAGCCCATCTTCAGAGGAGCTTTACTAGAACGCCTGGATTAGGATTTATAAACTACCGCAAGAGCTTTGACAAACTTGGATTGTTTTCTCTGGAACGCTGGAAGTTGAGTGGAGACCTGATGGAAGTACCTGTATATAAAACCAAGCTGATGATGATACCTTATTGCCCCATGTACCTAGGTACAGTGAAATTGTTTTCTTTTGCATACAAAGTACACAAAAATAATCGCCACAAAGGTGCGGACAAAGTTACAAAAACTCCTTAAGTAATGTTGATCCGTTCCTCTCCCCCCCCCCCCCCCCCTTTAGTTTAGTTTAGAGATACAGTGCGGAAACAGGCCCTTTGGCCCACCGGGTCCACGCCGACCAGCGAACCCCACACATTATCTTACACACGCTAGGGACAATTTTTACCAAGCCAATTAACCTACAAACTTGTACGTCTTTGGAGTGTGGGAGGAAACCGAAGATCTTGGAGAAAACCCACGCAGGTCACGGGGAGAACGTACAAACTCCGTACAGACTCCGTACTCCGTCCAGGAGTCGGGATCAAACCCGGGTCTCCGGCGCTGCATTTGCTGTAAGGCAGCAACTTTTATCGCTGCGTCACCAAGACTGCCCCACACTCGGTCCCTCTTTGTTGACAGTGCACCCCCCCCCCCGCGCTGGCTCCCCCTTTGTTCTTGGCGGCCCCTCTACGCATTGATAGCGTAGACAGAACCTCTTTCCCAGGATAGAGATATCAAATACAAGGGGGCACTACTTTAAGGTGAGGGGCAAATTTTAACGTAGCTGAACGGGGCACATTTTTGAGATAGTAGTATTTTGCCATAGGTGGATAGTACCTGGAACACGCTGCCGGGAGTGATGGTGGAGGCAGATACATTGGTCGCAAAGCTTTGTACACATGAGAATAATAAACACAAACCATTTAAGATAAACATGTCTATGGATAAACATATGGCTATGGAGGAATCGGGATTATTTGCAGGCAGATAAGAGATGGTCTTGGCATCATGTTCAGCACAAGCATTGTGGGCTGAGGGCCTGTTCCTGTACTCTACTGTTCTATGTTTTATATTCAGGAGTCCTGGAGTGCTTTCAGTTGTGCTGCTGGCGTTTGCTTGGCTGTTGTGGTTGAAGGATTAGGATTATTCCCGATGTTGGGGAAGTCCAGAACTAGGGGTCACAGTTTAAGGATAAGAGGGAAGTCTTTTAGGATCGAGATGAGAAAATCATTTTTTACACAGAGAGTGGTGAATCTGTGGAATTCTCTGCCACAGAAGATAGTTGAGGCCAGTTCATTGGCTATATTTAAGAGGGAATTAGATGTGGCCCTTGTGGTTAAATGGATCAGGGGGTATGGAGAGAAGGCAGGGATGGGATACTGAGTTGGATGATCAGCCATGATCATATTGAATGGCGGCGCAGGCTCGAAGGGTCGAATGGCCTACTCCTGCACCTATTTTGTATGTTTCTAAGTGTAGAGCCTGGGATGTGGATCTGAACTCCCAAGATCCAACCTTCTTGAGCAGGACTGGTCCCTGCCAAAGTCAGACAGCGCAGAGTTCTTCTTGAGAGTAAAGAAATTAAATATTTGTGTAGAAAAAAAAATAGAATTCACATTAGGAAGTGCTTCCTTTGATCCGTAATAATCTGCACGTCAAAGAAATAAAAACATTTATTTTTCATATGTAAAAGATCCCAAGTTCTAACTTGAAACCATGTCAACCCATGACTGCAGGTAATGGGTGTCTGCACCTCTGCAAGGCCATAATTCTGGCACGGTGCCTAAAATGCCAGATTGTCCTCACTGAAATCAGGGCGGCACGGTGGCACAATGTTGCTGCCTTACAGCGTTCAAGACCTGGGTTCGATCCTGATTATGCGTGCTGTATGTACGGAGTTTGTATGTTCTCTCTGTGACCGTGTGGATTTTCTCCGGGTGCTCCAGCTTCCTCCCACACTCCAAAGACGAACAGGTTTGTAGGCTAAGGTACACAAAATTGCTGGGGAAACTCAGCGGTAAAATAGAGAGTACAGAGGAGATTTACTAGAATGTTGCCTGGGTTTCAGCAACTAAGTTACAGAGAAAGGTTGAACAAGTTAGGGCTTTATTCTTTGGAGCGCAGAAGGTTAAGGGGGGACTTGATAGAGGTTTTTAAAGTGATGAGAGGGATAGACAGAGTTGACGTGGAAAAGCTTTTCCCACTGAGTAGGGAAGATTCAAACAAGGGGACATGACTTGAGAATTAAGGGACTGAAGTTTAGGGGTAACATGAGGGGGAACTTCTTTACTCAGAGAGTGGTAGCTGTGTGGAATGAGCTTCCAGTGAAGGTGGAGGCAGGTTCGTTTTTATCATTTAAAAATAAATTGGATAGTTATATGGATGGGAAAGGAATGGAGGGTTATGGTCTGAGCGCAGGTATATGGGACTAGGGGAGATTATGTGTTCGGCACGGACTAGAAGGGTCGAGATGGCCTGTTTCCGTGCTGTAATTGTTATATGGTTATATGGGTGCAGCAGCATCTATGGAGCGAAGGAAATAGGCGACGTTTCGGGCCGAAACCCTTCTTCAGACTCAATTTTCTTCGCTCCATAGATGCTGCTGCACCCGCTGAGTTTCCCCAGCAATTTTGTGTACCTTCGATATTCCAGCATCTGCAGTTCCTTTTTGAACACAGGTTTGTAGGCTAATTGGCTTTGGTAAATTGTAAAAATCGTAAAATTGTCCCAGATGTGCGTAGGATAGGGTGCGGGTTGCTCACTGGTCGGCACTGGTCTCAGTGGGCCGAAGGGCCTGTTTCCGCACTCTATCTTTAAGTCTAAAGTAGAGTCGAAATTAAAATAATGAAACCATTTCTTCACAGCTGCAGTGCCGGAGTGACATATCTGATGCAGCAATCCTTAGAGAATAATGAGATATTGTATGGCCACATGGAAGGATCCATTGGTGAGGAAGCTGAGAGATGATGTGACTGACCTTCACAGAGAGAACTGTCTCTGCCCAGGAGAACAGCCAAGGTTTCTCCCTCATGGTGTAGCATATCCCCTCGTTCTTGCGCAGATGTTTTACGTCGGTCATATCGAGCTTCCTGCCCCACTTTACTTCAGTAGAGCCAGAATCATGCAATTCATGAATAATGAAATCATTTGGATTGTTTCTGGGGCTCGGACAATGTCAGTTGTGGCAATCTGAATAGTTCATGGAAGTTCCCAGTTGAATTCTACGTCTGCTCCCAATTCTCCCCAACACAATGTGCCGTTAAAGTAGAAATTGGATCACTTTGTCCTATTTTGTTTGCACCACTCAATCTGATTTCTAGGCTGATAGGATTGTTTTGTGAGGCCCCATGCCATTCATAGTCATAACCATTTGGTTATTGTCACGGTTACCGAGGTACAGTGAAAAGCTTTCATTGCGTGCGAACCAGTCAGCGCAATACACGATAACAATCGAGCCATCCGCAGTGTACAGATTTGCCAAGAGTAGAGATTTAAAAGAGTTGGAGCGATTGCAATCATCGGCGTGGCTATCCCTCGAGGTCGAGGATGACTGTCTACGCTCTGTTGTTTTTATGGACTCTCAGGTGGCTTATGAGTCCAATCCTGGCTTTGCAGCTCACAGAAGGAAGACGCCTGTGCATGTGTTTGTTTAACGTGTACTTGATGTTGCACTCCAAGAAGCACACGGTCCTTCACAAATCAATCAACTAATTCCAATGGCAAGGGAACCAAGACGATTGGAGCTGACAGATCTGATGCACCCTTCATAGAAACATAGAAAATAGGTGCAGGAGTAGGCCATTCGGCCCTTCGAGCCTGCACCGCCATTCAATATGATCATGGCTGATCATCCAACTCAGTATCCTGTACCTGCCTTCCCTCCATACCCCCTGATCCCTTTAGCCACAAGGGCCACATCTAACTCCCTCTTAAATATAGCCAATGAACTGGCCTCAACTGCCTTCTGCGGGAGAGAATTCCACAGATTCACCACTCTCTGTGTGAAAAATGATTTTCTCATCTCGGTCCTAAAAGACTTCGCTCTTATCCTTAAACTGTGACCCCTTGTTCTGGACTTCCCCAACATCGGGAATAATCCTAATCCTTCAACCACAACAGCCAAGCAAACGTCAGCAGCACAACTGAAAGCACTCCGGGACTCCTGAATATAAAACATAGAACAGTAGAGTACAGGTACAGGCCGTCGGCCCACAATGCTTGTGCTGAACATGATGCCAAGACCATCTCTTATCTGCCTGTTTCCCCTTTATCATTAAACTGTGACCCCTTGTTCTGGACTTCCCCAACATCGGGAACAATCTTCCTGCATCTAGCCTGTCGAACCCCTTAAGAATTTTGTACGTTTCTATAAGATCCCCCCTCAATCTTCTAAATTCTAGCGAGTACAAACCGAGTCTATCCAGTCTTTCTTCATATGAAAGTCCTGACATCCCAGGAATCAGTCTGGTGAACCTTCTCTGTACTCCCTCTATGGCAAGAATGTCTTTCCTCAGATTAGGAGACCAAAACTGTACGCAATACTCCAGGTGTGGTCTCACCAAGACCCTGTACAACTGCAGTAGAACCTCCCTGCTCCTATACTCAAATCCTTTTGCTATGAATGCTAACATACCATTCGCCTTCTTCACTGCCTGCTGCACCTGCATGCCTACTTTTAATGACTGGTGTACCATGACACCCAGGTCTCGTTGCATCTCCCCCTTTCCTAATCGGCTACCATTCAGATAATAATCTACTTTCCTGTTTTTGCCACCAAAGTGGATAACCTCACATTTATCCACATTATACTGCACCTGCCATGCATTTGCCCACTCACCCAGCCTATTCAAGTCACCTTGCAGCCTCCTAGCATCCTCCTCACAGCTAACACTGCCCCCCAGCTTCGTGTCATCCGCAAACTTGGAGATGTTGCATTCAATTCCCTCGTCCAAATCATTAATATATATCGTAAATAGCTGGGGTCCCAGAACTGAGCCTTGCGGTACCCCACCAGTCACTGCCTGCCATTGTGAAAAGGACCCGTTTACTCCTACTCTTTGCTTCCTGTCTGCCAGCCAGTTCTCTATCCACATCAATACTGAACCCCCAATACCGTATGCTTTAAGTTTGTATACTAATCTCTTATGTGGGACCTTGTCGAAAGCCTTCTGAAAGTCCAGATATAACACATCCACTGGTTCTCCCTTATCCACTCTACTAGTTACATCCTCGAAAAATTCTATAAGATTCGTCAGACATGATTTACCCTTCATAAATCCATGCTGACTTTGTCCAATGATTTCACCACTTTCCAAATGTGCTGCTATCCCATCTTTAATAACTGATTCTAGCAGTTTCCCCACTACCGACGTTAGACTAACTGGTCTGTAATTCCCCGTTTTCTCTCTCCCTCCCTTTTTAAAAAGTGGTGTTACATTAGCTACCCTCCAATCCTCAGGAACTACTCCAGAATCTAAAGAGTTTTGAAAAATTATCACTAATGCATCCACTATTTCTGGGGCTACTTCCTTAAGTACTCTAGGATGCAGCCTATCTGGCCCTGGGAATTTATCGGCCTTTAATCCATTCAATTTACCTAACACCACTTCCCGGCTAACCTGGATTTCACTCAGTTCCTCCATCTCATTTGACCCCCGGTCCCCTGCTATTTCCGGCAGATTATTTATGTCTTCCTTAGTGAAGACAGAACCAAAGTAGTTATTCAATTGGTCTGCCATGTCTTTGTTCCCCATGATCAATTCACCTGTTTCTGACTGCAAGGGACCTACATTTGTTTTAACTAATCTTTTTCTCTTCACATATCTATAAAAGCTTTTGCAGTCAATTTTTATGTTCCCTGCCAGTTTTCTTTCATAATCTATTTTCCCGTTCCTAATTAAGCCCTTTGTCCTCCTCTGCTGGTCTCTGAATTTCTCCCAGTCCACTGGTAGGCTGCTTTTTCTGGCTAATTTGTACGCTTCATCTTTTGTTTTGATACTATACCTGATTTCCCTTGTTATCCACGGATGCACTACCTTCCCTGATTTATTTTTTTGCCAAACTGGGATGAACAATTGTTGTAGTTCATCCATGCAGTCTTTAAATGCCTTCCATTGCAAATCCACCGTCAACCCATTAAGAATCAATCGCCAGTCTATCTTGGCAAATTCACGTCTCATACCCTCAAAGTTACCTTTCTTTAAGTTCAGGACCCTTGTTTCTGAATTAACGATGTCACTCTCCATCCTAATGAAGAACTCAACCATATTATGGTCCCTCTGGCCCAAGGGGCCATGCACAACAAGACTGCTAACTAACCCTTCCTCATTACTCAATACCCAGTCTAGAATAGCCTGCTCTCTCGTTGGTTCCTCTACATGTTGGTTTAGAAAACTATCACACATAGACTGGGAAACACATTCTGTAAATGGGCTGGATGGGTTGAAGTTTGTAAAATGTGTGCAGGATAGTTTTTTGCAACAATACATAGAAGTACCTACTAGAGAAGGGGCGGTACTGGACCTCCTGTTAGGAAATGAGATGGGTCAGGTGGCAGAGGTATGCGTTGGGGAACAGTTCGGGTCCAGTGATCACAATACCATTAGTTTCAATATAATTATGGAGAGGGACAAAACTGGACCTAGGGTTGAGATTTTTGATTGGAGAAAGGCTAACTTTGAGGAGATGCGAAAGGATTTAAAAGGAGTAAATTGGGACAGTTTGTTTTATGGGAAAGATGTGGAAGAGAAATGGAATACATTTAAAGGTGAAATTTTAAGAGTACAGAATCTTTATGTCCCTGTTCGGTTGAAAGGAAATCGTAAAAATTGTAAAGAGCCATGGTTTTCAAGGGAAATTGGACACTTGGTTCGGAAAAAGAGGGAGATCTACAATAGTTATAGGCAGCATGGAGTAAATGAAGTGCTTGAGGAATATAAAGAATGTAAAAAGAATCTTAAGAAAGAAATTAGAAAAGCTAAAAGAAGATATGAGGTTGCTTTGGCAAGTAAGGTAAAAGTAAATCCGAAGGGTTTCTACCGCTATATTAATAGCAAAAGGATAACGAGGGATAAAATTGGTCCATTAGAGAGTCAGAGTGGCCAACTATCTGCAGAGCCAAAAGAGATGGGGGAGATATTGAACAGTTTCTTTTCTTCGGTATTCACCAAGGAGAAGGATATTGAATTATGTGAGGTAAGGGAAACAAGTAGTGTAGCTATGGAAACTATGAGGATCAAAGAAGAGGAAGTACTGACACTTTTGAGAAATATAAAAGTGGATAAGTCTCCAGGTCCGGACAGGATATTCCCTAGGACATTGAGGAAAGTTAGTGTAGAAATAGCAGGGGCTATGGCAGAAATATTTCAAATGTCATTAGAAACGGGAATAGTGCCGGAGGATTGGCGTACTGCGCATGTTGTTCCATTGTTTAAAAAGGGGTCTAAGAGTAAACCTAGCAATTATAGACCTGTTAGTTTGACGTCAGTGGTGGGCAAATTAATGGAAAGAATACTTAGAGATAATATATATAACATCTGGATAAACAGGGTCTGATTAGGAACAGTCAACATGGATTTGTGCCTGGAAGGTCATGTTTAACTAATCTTCTTGAATTTTTTGAAGATGTTACTCGGGAAATTGATGAGGGTAAAGCAGTGGATGTTGTGTATATGGACTTCAGTAAGGCCTTTGACAAGGTTCCTCATGGAAGGTTGGTTAAGAAGGTTCAATGGTTGGGTATTAACGGTGGAGTAGCAAGATGGATTCAACAGTGGCTGAATGGGAGATGCCAGAGAGTAATGGTGGATGGTTGTTTGTCAGGTTGGAGGCCAGTGACGAGTGGGGTGCCACAGGGATCTGTGTTGGGTCCACTGTTGTTTGTCATGTACATCAATGATCTGGACGATGGTGTGGTAAATTGGATTAGTAAGTATGCAGATGATACTAAGATAGGTGGGGTTGCGGGTAATGAAGTAGAGTTTCAAAGTCTACAGAGAGATTTATGCCAGTTGGAAGAGTGGGCTGAAAGATGGCAGATGGAGTTTAATGCTGATAAGTGTGAGGTGCTACATCTTGGCAGGGCAAATCAAAATAGGACGTACATGGTAAATGGTAGGGAATTGAAGAATGTAGGTGAACAGAGGGATCTGGGAATAACTGTGCACAGTTCCCTGAAAGTGGAATCTCATGTAGATAGGGTGGTAAAGAAAGCTTTTGGTGTGCTGACCTTTATAAATCAGAGCATTGAGTATAGAAGTTGGGATGTAATGTTAAAATTGTACAAGGCATTGGTGAGGCCAATTCTGGAGTATGGTGTACAATTTTGGTCGCCTAATTATAGGAAGGATGTCAACAAAATAGAGAGAGTACAGAGGAGATTTACTAGAATTTTGCCTGGGTTTCAGCAACTAAGTTACAGAGAAAGGTTGAACAAGTTAGGGCTTTATTCTTTGGAGCGCAGAAGGTTAAGGGGGGACTTGATAGAGGTTTTTAAAATGATGAGAGGGATAGACAGAGTTGACGTGGAAAAGCTTTTCCCACTGAGAGTAGGGAAGATTCAAACAAGGGGACATGACTTGAGAATTAAGGGACTGAAGTTTAGGGGTAACATGAGGGGGAACTTCTTTACTCAGAGAGTGGTAGCTGTGTGGAATGAGCTTCCAGTGAAGGTGGTGGAGGCAGGTTCGTTTTTATCATTTAAAAATAAATTGGATAGTTATATGGATGGGAAAGGAATGGAGGGTTATGGTCTGAGCGCAGGTATATGGGACTAGGGGAGATTATGTGTTCGGCACGGACTAGAAGGGTCGAGATGGCCTGTTTCCGTGCTGTAATTGTTATATGGTTATATGGTTATCCCGCATACATTCCAAGAAATCCTCTTCCTCAGCACCCTTGCCAATTTGATTCACCCAATCTATATGTAGATTGAAGTCACCCATTATAACTGTTTTACCTTTGTTGCACGCATTTCTAATTTCCTGTTTGATGCCATCCCCAACTCCACTACTACTGTTAGGTGGCCTGTACACAACTCCCACTAGCGTTTTCTGCCCCTTAGTGTTTCGCAGCTCTACCCATATCGATTCCACATCCTCAAAGCTAATGTCCTTCCTTTCTATTGCGTTAATCTGCTCTCTAACCAGCAACGCTACCCCACCTCCTTTCCCTTTCTGTCTATCCCTCCTGAATATTGAATATCCCTGGATGTTGAGCTCCCAGCCTTGGTCACCCTGGAGCCATGTCTCCGTGATCCCAACTATATCATAGTCGTTAATAGCTATCTGCACATTCAACTCATCCACCTTATTACGAATGCTCCTTGCATTGAGACACAAAGCCTTCAGGCTTGTTTTTACAACACTCTTACCCCTTATACTATTATGCTGAAAAGTGGCCCTTTTTGATTTTTGCCCTGGATTTGCCGGCCTGCCACTTTTACTTTTCACCTTGCTACCTATTGCTTCTACCCTCATTTTACACCCCTCTGTCTCTACGCTCACACATTTAAGAAACCCTTTCCCTTTAACTCCATCCTCCACTATCCCATTCGACACCCCACCCCCCTTATTCAGTTTAAAACCACCCGTGTAGCAGTGGCAAACCTGCCTGCCAGAATGCTGGTCCCACACCTGTTAAGATGCAATCCGTCCCTTTTGTACAGTTCCCCCTTACCCCAAAACAGATCCCAGTGATCTAAGAATCTAAATCCCTGCCCCGTGCACCAGTTCCTCAGCCACACGTTCAGGTCCCGTATCTCCCTGTTCCTGCTCTCGCCAGCACGAGGAACTGGAAGCAAACCGGAGATAACAACCCTGGAGGTCCTGCTTTTCAGCATTTTTCCGAGCTCTCTAAAGTCACGCTGCAGAATATTCATCCCCTTCTTTCCGACATCGTTTGTGCCGACATGCACTACCACTTCCGGATGTTCACCTTCGCCCTTGAGGATTTTCTGCACTCTGTCCGTGACATCCTGGATCCTGGCACCAGGAAGCAGCACACCATCCTCGCATACCGTCTGTTGCCGCAGAAACCCCTGTCCGTACCTCTCACAATGGAGTCTCCCACTACAATGGCGTTGCCTGCCTTAGGCCTTTTTGGTTCTGGCTCAACAGCCCTATTCGCATCGCAAGCCAGTCCGCCGCTCAGTGTAAACACGTCTTCTGTCCCGACAGCTTCTAAGTGGGTGAACCTGTTCACAAGAGGTACAACACCCGGGGACGTTGGCATTCCATGCTTCCCTCCCTTTCTCACTGTCTCCCACCTTCTCTCTTCCAGTACCTTAGGTGTAACAATCGTACTGTAGGACTTGTCAAGGAACAACTCCGTTTCTCGAACGAACCGGAGGTCATCCACTTGCTTCTCCAGTTCCCCAACACGGCCCTTCAGGAGCTCTACCTGGATGCACTTCTCGCATTTGTAGCAGCCAGAGGCACCAGCGGTGTCCTTGACCTCCCACATACTGCAAGCATCGCACTGAATCAACTTGCCTGACATCTCCTTCTTTCGCCTCTACCTCTCAAGCGTATTGCGTGGTCTCCTCGCCGAAGACTCTCGAGCCAAAGACTCACACTTCCCTCACAAGGCCGCTCACTCACTGCCGCTCGCTAAGAGCCGTCTTGCTTAAATTGACCGATAAATTGCCTGATTTACCAATTTACAAACCTCAGTTTACAAATGCCTCAGTTTTCAACTGGTTTCCCAACACTGACTCACTTCTCTCCTCCCACTCGGGCTAGAGCCAATCAGTCGTATCTCTTGCTAAACTCCTGCTGCTGTTGCTCCCAAAACTACAGCAGTTCTGAGTAAAGTCTGCCTGTGCTTGGCTTCTACTTTTCAACTGTTTTCACCCCTCTGACTCACTTATCTCCTCCCACTCGGGCTAGAGCCAATCAGTCGTATCTCTTGCCAACTCCTGCTGCTGTTGCTCCCAAAACTACAGCAGTTCTAGTCTTCACAGCCATTAAGGTCTTGTAGGTTGGATCGTTCCTAGTCTGGACCTTCATCCTCGACCTTACCGCCATGGGTGGCCCTACCATGGGTGGCCCTACCGAAGGCATCGTTCTCTGAATCATATGGTCACGCAAGCCTCTTCACCACGACAAGGTCAATGATCCGAAGAGGTACGATTGTAATGCGTGATTGCAGAACCACTTCTGTGACGAGCACACATAGAGTCGCTTGGGTTGGGCGCCATCTTGGATACAGGCAACCAATTGAAGAGCTCGGTTGATTTCACCATCCAGACTTGCATTGTTCAGCTGAGGTTGACCTATTTTCGAGCAGCTAAACGTCAGCAAAGGACACTGGACCGCGGAACCCGCCTGAAGGCTCGGCGACCGCGTTACCGGGGAGGGAGCCCATGGAGACGTCGGACACGAGGAGCAAGGGTGAACCGGGGTAATGACTCCAGCGCCTTCAAGATCGGCTGCAGGAGGCGCCACCGGGACACAAAGATGGCCGAAGGTCGGTTCGTAGATTGATCCAGAGGAAGGCCCTGCAGGATCCTGAGGCTTCCCTGGATCAGGAACTGCTCCAGTAGACGGATGCGTGGTCGGAACGGACTTTGGACATGTGGAAACGGCACCAAAACATGGTGGTGCCTGCAAGTGTAAATATGCAAAAAGAATTTCCATGTGAAATTACACGTGACAAATGTAGGCGGCACGGTGGCGCAGCGGTAGAGTTGCTGCCTTACCGTGCTTGTAGCCCCAGAGACCCAGGTTCAATCCCGACTACAGGTGCTGTCTGTATGGAGTTTGTACGTTCACCCCGTGACCGCGTGGGTTTTCTCCCACATTCCAAAGATGTACAGGTTTGTAGGTTTATTGGCTTGGGTTTGTATAATTGGTATGAGGGTCAATTGTCCCTAGTGTATTAATGTGCGGGATTGCTGGTCGGCGTGGACTCAGTGGGCCGAAGGGCCTGTTTCTGCGCTGTATCTCTAAACTGAAAATAAAGCACCATTGAACCATTAAAATGTTTTCGGGAGAGGAAGCATGCAGGATGGAATTCTTTTGATTTAATCTGAAATTCTCAGCCCAAACAGGTAATTTAATCAGCAGCCTCGAGGATGGCTGGAAGCTGCCTGCACAGAATCCCATGGGGGCTTCTGATCCAAGAGGAATGTGAACTCTGCAGATCTGAAAGTACGGATGCAACTTGGAGCCACGGGTAAATATATTTGCCCAAGACTTATTTGGGGCTGTTCTTAATTAGGGATAGAAATTCATCCAATTTTGATTTTCAGCATTTCTAAAGCTTATTGGGTTTGTAACCATGGTGACGAGGCCTACCACGGTGATTAAGCAAGCAGCAGCCTGGAGTCATTATATTCTTTTTCCTGTACTTATTCCAATGCTGCAGAAACAACGGTTTAATACTACTTCAGAAAAGCAGGATCCTGCTCACTTTTTGATGTTGGGGAATGCAATTCACTTTCCACATGAAGGTTAATCATAACACATTATCATCATACAATAAACATACTAAAAAAAGATGGAAAATCTTCAAGGTAAATGGAAAACTTGGTGTTTAATTGCGGATTAGTTCAGCAGATTATATGCTAAAACTTTATAAATACTCCCGAAGCTGTGCTCACATTGAAATTTATGCAAGCAATGATGAACTGTGTATCTTTCTCCTTGCGTTTAAATCTTTTCAATAGTTCATCTGCAACAGTGTTTCTGCAGATAAGTTCTGGTCGTCTCATTACAGGGAGGATGTGAAGGCTTGGGAGAGGGTGCGGAAGAGATTTATCAGAATGCTGCCTGGGTTAGAAGGTTTTAGATACAGGGAAGGTTGGACAAATTGGATTGATTACTCTGGAGCATCGGAGGCTGAAGGGCGACCTGATATAAGTATATAAAATTATGACAGGCATAAATAGGGTAGATAGTCAGAATCTTTTTCCCATGGTGGAAATGTCAAAGACTAGAGGGCATAGCTTTAAGGTGAAAGGAGCAAAGTTTAAACGAGATGTGCAAGACAGGTTATTTTATACAGAGGGTGGTGAGTGCCTGGAACACGCTGCCAGGCAGAGGCGTTTAAGAGGCTTTTAGATATGCACATTTATACCCAGGGTAGGGATCATGTACGTGCAGATGAGATTAATGGCTTCATGTTCAGAACCGACATTATGATGGACCTGTAGAAATATGGAAAGCGAACCA
This sequence comes from Amblyraja radiata, assembly GCF_010909765.2. Lineage (NCBI taxonomy): Eukaryota > Metazoa > Chordata > Chondrichthyes > Rajiformes > Rajidae > Amblyraja > Amblyraja radiata. The sequence continues at coordinate 160,013,080 of NC_045956.1, forward strand.
TGGTTTTCAGAGTCTCAACATGAATGCAACTTAGGAGCAGATTGGTAGAGACCTTTGGGATAACCGTGGTGCAGCGGTAGAGTTGCTGCCTCACAGCACCAGAGATCCGGGTTCAATGCTGACTAAGGGTGCTGTCTGTGCAGAGTTTGTACCTTCGCCCTGTGACCATGTGGTTTTTCTCTGGGTGTTCAGGTTTCCTCCCACATTCCAAAGATGTGCAGGTTTGTAGTTTAATTGGCTTCTGTAAATTGCCCCTAGTGTGTAGGATGTGAAAGTGGGATAACACAGAACTAGTGTATGGATGGCATGGACTTGGTGGGCCGAAGGACCTGTTTCCATACTGTATCTGTAAGCTACACCTTTATTCTTAGGATGTTTAATATAAGGCAAATTTTATTGTATGTTTCACAGTAATTAAGTCTACATAGAGTTTGGCCACTGAATATGAACATATGTTTTGCATACCACGTTTTGATGGGTTTGTACATCCTGTGATGGGTTTCCTCTGGGTGCTCCAGTTTTCTCCCACACTCCAAAGCCGTGCAGGTTTGTAGGTTAATTGGCTTTTTTAAATTGTAAATTATCCCTAGTGTGTTGGATAGTGCTAGTATACGGGACGAACGCTGGTCATTGCGGACTCGGTGGGCTGAAGGGCCTGTTTCCGCACTGTATCTCTAAAGTTCTAAGTCTAAAGTCACAGCGGTTGAGCACAGATACAACAAAAACAAACACTAGTATTACATTGTCAAAACAAGGCACTGCAGATGCTGGTTTACGAAGGAAAGACACAAAATGTTTGAGTAACTCAGCAGATTAGGCAGCATCCCTGGAGAACATTGATAGGTGTCATTTCGGGTTGGAACCTTCCTTTGTGATGGCTTCTGAAATTAGATTAAAAGTTATTCTCTACCAAACTGAGCAGTGATATCTTCTGCTCCGGTCAATGGTCAATGGTTTCTTTATTGTCTCTTGTACCGGGTACAGTGAAATATTATTTTGCATATAGTTCAGCAAGACTTTCCCTGTACATATGAACAATAATCACCATGGTCAGTACAGTATGTACAGAACATCCCACTGAGGTCATATGTAAGAGGCGGCAATGCGGTGCCATTTTACAGTCCCAGCTACAGCCTGCCCGTTGCAGCCGTCGCTGACGACATTTTGGTTGTCCTGTGGTCTTTCTGCAGCTGACAGGGCCAATCTGGGGGAGGCAACAGAACTGAACCTGGCACCATGTTGTGGGTGCAATCATGGACACCGGCAGCAGGGACAGAGTCACGGCAGAGAGGTTGGTGCGTGAAGAGGTCGTGGATGCTGAGCATGACGTTCCTTTCGTAGCCACCTTTCCCACGCAGCCATTCTTGCTCCCGTTCCTCTCCATGCTGTGACTCATGGCCCTTGGGCTCCAGGTCTCCTTTAGTATAGTTTAGTTTGGTGAAGCAGTGCGGAAACACGCCCTTCGGCCCACCGAGTCTGCACTGACCAGCGAGCTCCGTACACTAGCACTATCCTACACACTAAGGACAACTTACAATGTTTACTGAAGCCAAATTAACCTGGCGGCATGTTGGCGCAGCGGTATAGTTGCTGCCTTACAACGCCAGAGACCCAAGTTCGATCCTGACTACGGGTGCTGTCTGTATGGAGTTTGTACATTCACCCCGTAACCTGCTAGGGTTTTCTCTGGGAGTTCCAGTTTCCTCTCACACTCCAAAGACAAACAGATTTGTAGGTTAATAGGCTTGGTAAACTTGTAAAATGTTCCATGATGAAATAATGGGTCGACCGAGCTTGTATTCGCTGGAATTTAGATGGATGAGATTGGACCTTATAGATACATATAAAATTCTTATGCCCCTGTCCCACTTAGGAAACCTGAACCGAAACCTCTGGAGACCGGAGGTTGCAGGTGGTTGCCGGAGGTTGCAGGTAGTGGAAGCAGGTAGGGAGACTGACAAAAACCTCTGGGAACCTCCGGGAACCGCACGGAAACCTTGGGTGGGGCGCAAAGTCTCCAGAGGTTTCCGTTCAGGTTTCCTAAGTGGGACAGGGGCATTAGAGGATTGGACAGGGTAGATGCAGGAAAAATGTTCCCGATGTTGCGGGAGTCCAGAACCAGTATCACAGTTTAAGAATAAGGGTTGGCCATTTAGGACTGAGATGAGGAAAAACTTTTTCACCCAGAGAGTTGTGAATCTGTGAAATTCTCTGCCACAGAAGGCAGTGGAAGCCAATTCACTGGATGTTTTCAAGAGAGAGTTAGATTTAGCTCGTAGGATTAAGGGAATCAAGGCATATGGGGAGAAAACCAGAACGGGGTACTGATTTTGGATGATCAGCCATGATCATATTGAATGACAATGCTAGCTCGAAGGGCCGAATGGCCTAGTCCTGCACCTATTTTCTATGTTTCTAGTGTGTGTAGGATAGTGCAAGTATGCGGGGATCGCTGGTTGGCGCGGACCTGGTGGGCCGAAGGGCCTGTTTCTGCGCTGTATATCTAAACTAAACTAAACTAAACCCACAAACCTGTACATCTTTGGAGAGTGGGAGGAAACTGGAGCACCCGGGGAAAACCCATGTGGTCACAGGGAGAAAGTACAATCGTCGTACAAACAGCACCCGTACTGTCCTCATTCTACTTCCTCTGACACCAGTTGCTCTCTTTGATTGGCCTGCAGCAGGTATCAGGAGAGCCAGTGATGTTTTCAGCCATGGATCTGATACCTGTGTGGTTTTTGTTGTATCTGTGCTCAGTTTCTGTGGTTGGATAATGTGCATTCCATTTGTGTGAACATTCAGTGAATTTGAGGATAGCCCTTGTCTCCAAGGATTCATCTCACCAAGCAGAACTAGTCCCTTAAACATAAACTGTCTAGCAAGCACAGACTCCATTGTCAGAATAAAGGAAATCATTTGTGCCACTAGGGAATTCAAGAGTCAAGAGTGTTTTATTGTCATATGTCCTGAAACGGAACAATGAAATTCTAACTTGCTGCAGCAAAACAGATATGTAAACATAATCCTCTGTAAATATCTATCTATATATCTATATATATCTATACATATCTTTATCTATCTGTTATACTATTACTAAAGGGGTTGGACAGGCTAGATGCAGGAAGATTGTTCCCGATGTTGGGGAAGTCCAGAACAAGGGGCACAGTTTAAGGATAAGGGGGAAATATTTTAGGACCGAGATGAGAAAAACATTTTTCACACAGAGTGTGGTGAATCTCTGGAATTATCTGCCACAGAAGGTAGATGAGGCCAGTTCATTGGCTATATTTAAGAGGGAGTTAGATGTGGCCCTTGTGGCTAAAGGGATCAGGAGGTATGGAGAGAAGGCTGGTACAGGATACTGAGTTGGATGATCAGCCATGATCATATTGAATGGCGGTGCAGGCTCGAAGGGCCGAATGGCCTACTCCTGCACCTAATTTCTATGTTTCTATGCTTCCAAAATTTTGTATTTAAATTTGCACAAAAGCGGTACCCTATATCGCTAGGATTTTTTCGCCACCTTACTCACCGTTCTCCTCTGCTCCAAGCGCACCAAATTTTGTTCCGATCGGTGGAATATTACAAATGTTGTGAAGGTTTAAAAAATCGTGAGATCAGCAGATTGGATTTTCTCACCTGTCAGTCAACATGAAGGTAACGCCCTTTCCGGCACCTGCTGTCTGGCGGGGAGAATAGGCTGATGCGGACTGCGAGCGGGGGCTGTGCTCTGCGATCGGGGGCGGCGCCCACCACGTCGACCTGTGTGCAGCCGGGGATGATAGCCGATGAGTGAGTCTGGAGCCGATGAGTGTGGTCGGAGACGGGACCAGGAGCTACTGAGCCTACACACCCCCCTCCCCCCCACACCACCCATAACCCCACCACCCCCCAACCCCCACCACCCCCATACCCCCACCACACCCTACTCCACCAACCCCCTGAGTCCAGAGGTCAGAATCAGAATCACACTTTATTTGCCAAGTATGTTTTACAACATACGAGGAATTTCATTGGCCAGGTCAGTCATACAATTAAAAGCAGCAGATCACTCAAAAACACATTTTAACATAAACATCCACCACAGTGACTCCTACACTTTCCTCACTGTGATGGAAGACGCAATAAAGTTTAAGTCCTTCGCTTAGTTCTTCCTCGATCGTGGGCCTCGATGCCCCGTTGACAGGACGATCTTGACTCCCGTGGCCGGCGGTGTTTGGGCCCTCCGCGTCAAGGCGATCAGCTCCCGGGATGTCAGCTCCCCCGCGCTGGGCGATCGAATCTCGCGTCCTGGCTGGTCGAACCTTCGCCATCGCCCCTGCGCCCCTAATGGTATTCTTAAGCCACAGCCGTGGGTGACTGAACTGTGAGTCCGCAAGCCGTGAGTGACTGAACTGTGAGTCTGCAAACCGTAAGTGACTGAACTGTGAGTCCGCAAGTCGTGAGTGACTGAACTGTGAGTCCGCAAGCCGTGAGTGAGTGAACTGTGAGTCCGCAAGCCGTGAGTGGCTGAACTGTGAGTCTGCAAGCCGTGAGTGAGTGAACTGTGAGTCCGCAAGCCGTGAGTGACTAAACTGTGAGTCCGCAAGCCGTGAGTGACTGAACTGTGAGGCCGCAAGCCATGAGTGACTGAACTGTGAGTCCGCAAGCCGTGAGTGATCGAACTGTGAGTCTGCAAGCCGTGAGTGACTGACCTGTGAGTCCGCATGCCGTGAATGACTGAACTGTGAGTGCGCAAGCCGTGAGTGACTGAACTGTGAGGCCGCAAGCCATGAGTGACTGAACTGTGAGTCCGCAAGCCGTGTGATCGAACTGTGAGTCTGCAAGCCGTGAGTGACTGACCTGTGAGTCCGCAAGCCGTGAATGACTGAACTGTGAGTGCGCAAGCCGTGAGTGACTGAACTGTGAGTCCGCAAGCCATGAGTGACTGAACTGTGAGTCCGCCAGCCGTAGCTGACTGAACTGTGAGTCCACAAACCCTGGTTGACTGAACTGTGAGTCAGCAAGCCAAGAGTGAACTGTGAGTTTGCAAGCCGTGAGTGAGTGAACTGTGAGTCCACAAGACGTGGCTGAGTGAACTGTGAGTCTGCAAGTCGTGAGTGAGCGAACTGTGAGTCCGCAAGCTGTGAGTGAGTGTACTGTGAGTCCGCTAGCCGTGAGTGAGTGAACTGTGAGTCCGCAAGCCGTGCGTGAGTGAACTGTGAGTCCGCAAGCCGTAAGTAAGTGAACCGTGAGTCCGCCAGCCATGAGTGAGTGAACTGTGAGTCCGCAAGCTGTGAGTGAGTGAACTGTGAGACTGCAAGTCGTGGCTGACTGAACTGTGAGTCCACAAGCCATGGCTGAGTGAACTATGAGTCCACAAGCCGTGAGTGAATGAACTATGAGTCCAGAACTGTGAGTCCACCCCCGCCCACACCCCCCCATCCCCCTCCCCTCGCACCCCCCTCCCCCCCCCCCCCCCCCCCCAGTGGCAGGCCACGGCAGCGGCAGGCCATGGCAGCGGCAGGCCATGGCAGCACTTCCCCCCACCCCCCCCCCCCACCGGTCCCGGCCTGAAGCCATCCCCCTCCCTAGCTACAGAACGCTCCCGCCAGCCCCCACCTGAAGCCCCCATCCTCAGCTGCAGGACTATTCCAATAATCCATTCGCCCACAATGTCCATACTAGTCCTCCAGAAAGCCCCCCCACTGGCCGCCACATTAAGCCGTCCCCCTCCCACATCTGCTAGATACTCCCCCTCCCCCACCGGCCCCGCCCAAAGCTGCCTCGCTCCCCCACCTGCAGAACGCAACAAGAGACGCAACAAGAAAGAATGGACTGAATAAATATCCTATTTAACATTTAAATTGTTGTTATATTTTAAGAGTTATTCACATTTTAAGCTTTAATAAATCCCTTTTCCACTTGCCGTGCCCATCAGCTGCGCCTGCACAGTAATACCTGCGTGTTCTACGTCACAGTGGGAACCAAATGGGCGGGAATGGCTGCGCCGCCAGAGAGCCGCTAAGGGTGGATGGGGGGAAGGTTTGAGGGGGGTATGGAGTGAGTGTGTGGGGGGGGGGGGGAAGGGCATGGGGCGGAGTGGGGGAGTGAGAGGAGGAGGGGGGATCAGGGGCATCACAACGGGAACCCATCAGCCGCGCCAGAGCAGTTGGCGGCTATGCGTGAGTGGTGGAATATTGGAATTGGTGGAGAGGTGGAATATTGCGTTGGGGGACCCAACGGGTCCCAATTAGTCTAAACTATATTTAACTTTCCCCGTCTCAACTTACAGCTGTGCCCTCCAGTGTTGGACATCTCCATCCAGGGAAGAAAGGTTCTGCTTGTCCACCCTATCTATGCCTCTCATAATTTTATATACAAATTTATGAGAAGCATACAAAAGGGTGGATGGCCAGATAATGCTTAATAAATTTGTGCTATGCAATCCCTTTTCTAGGGTGTGTACACAGCTGCTGCTTTATACAAGCAAATCAAATTGGCCTGGTGGGGTCCTTGCAAGCACTTCAGCCTCGCACTTGCAGCCACATGCTGTGCTCATGAAGTGAACATGAGGAAGTTTACATTGACTCCTCCTGTTAATTGCATGATTTCCAGCCATGATTCTTCAGTGGACTCGTTGAAACTATAGAGGAGTCTTGCTTGGATTTGTTTATGTTGGGAACGGGTCGTTGGTTTGGTGTTTAACGCTGCTTGTCCACAGAGTAGCTTCATCCCCACATGTGCCCCGTGTTGTCCTTCCTGATTCTCCCTTGAACCAGGATCGGGTTCCCAGCTTAATGATGGTCAAGCAATGAGAAATAAATTGGGTCTGTTCCACATGCGAGCACACTACTGGTTATAGCCTGCTTGTAATAAATAGGTATAGGTTTATGGACACAAAATGCTGGAGGAACTCAGCAAGACAGGCAGCATCTCTGTAGAAAATATATGGACTGGGGGAGAGAAGCAGAGAATCAGAGAGTCCCCGGGGGTCGGGGAGAGACTTGGGCAGAGCGGGGGAGAGCCCACTCGGCCTCATGCTCTAGATGGAAACAAAAACTCAGCGGGTCAGGCAGCATCTCTGGAGAAAATAAATGGGTAACATTTTGAGTTGAGACCCTTCTTCAAATTGAGTCAGCAGAGAGGGAAGAGAGATATAGATGGTGATATAGAGAGCTATAGAACTAATGAATGAAATATCTGCAAAAAAGTAATGATAATGTTCCCGATGTTGGGGAATCCAGAACCAGGGGCCACAGTTTAAGAATAAGTGGTAGGCCATTTAGTACGAAGATGAGGAAAAACTTTTTCACCCAGAGAGTTGTGAATCTGTTGAATTCTATGCCTCAGAAGGCAGTGGAGGCCAATTATCTGGATGCTTTCAAGAGAGAGTTAGATAGAGCTCTTAAAGATAGCGGAGTCAAGGGATATGGGGAGAAGGTAGGAACGGGGTACATATTGTGGATGATCAGCGTGAATGGCGGTGCTGGCTCAAAGAGCCGAATGGCCTACTCCTGTGCCTATTGTCTATTGTCTATTGTCTATTGACATACAGTATCTCTGGAGAGAAGGAATGGCTGATGTTTCGTTTCCGACTGAAGAATTATCTCGACCTGAAACGTCACCCATTCCTTCTCTTCAGAGATGCTGCCTGTCCCACTGAGTTACTCCAGTATTTTGTGTCTATCTTTGATTTAAACCAGCAAGTGAAGTTCCTTCCTACAGGCTTAGGTTTATTATTGCAATGTGAATAGCTTGGTTTTGCATGCAATCCAGATAATACTATACGTAAATACAATCAAATCACACCCAAGTACAATAAGTAGAGAAAAGGGGAAGGTACAGAGTGCAGAGTATAGTTCTCAGTAGTGTAGCTAGCTACCAGTTCCATAGACAAAGACAAATGTCACAATAGGGTAGAGATAGAAACATAGAAAATAGGTGCAGGAGTAGGCCATTCGGCCCTTCGAGCCTGCACCGCCATTCAATATGATCATGGCTGAATATCCAACTCAGTATCCTGTACCTGCCTTCTCTCCATACTCCCTGATCCCTTTAGTCACAAGAGCCACATCTAACTCCCTCTTAAATATAGCCAATGAACTGGCCTCAACTACCTTCTGTGGCAGAGAATTCCAGAGATTCACCACTCTCTGTGTGAAAAATGTTTTTCTCATCTCGGTCCTAAATGATTTCCCCCTTATCCTTAAACTGTGACCCCTTGTTCTGGACTTCCCCAACATCAGGAACAATCTTCCTGCATCTAGCCTGTCCAACCCCTTAAGAATTTTGTAAGTTTCTATAAGATCCCCCCTCAATCTTCTAAATTCTAGTGAGTACAAGCCGAGTCTATCCAGTCTTTCTTCATATGAAAATCCTGCCATCCCAGGAATCAGTCTGAATCGGACAGTGCCCTGATTTATTGTACAGGTAGCACCATTCAGAAGCCTGATAACAGAGGGGATAAAGCTGTTTCTGAGTCGGGTGGTTCTCGCTTTCTAGAACAATCTTCTGCCCAACTGGAGGAGGGTGAGGAAGGATTGATCAGGCTGGGATCAGATAATACAACAAATTCATTGAGTTTTACTGTTTGTGAGGACATTTCATTTACCACGTCAGGATTCAGGTAATCTTCCCTAAACATGTAATTGAATGAGGTTTTATGATAGAGCATTCCATTGAATGTATTTAAAACCAGTTATTTTTATGGAGACATTGTCTACGCATTATAGAGACACGGTTCTCATTTCACATTCCTTTCATAAACAGTTTGCACTTTGATGCTGGAACGAGTCAATGTTCCCTGGCCTTGCACTCGATAATCAAGGTTAGGCAATTGATTCAGTCGGCAGGGTAAAAATACTTGGGTTCTGTCTCCTTGCAAAAAGATGTATGATGTTTGGGAATGGATAAGGATGGATCTCGATTTCCAAATGAAGATGCTTAACATTCACTGCGGAGGGAAGCACTTGGGAATGAATCAATCACCTGTGGACCTTTATGCCAGTGTGAGGAGTTATATTATTGTGAAAACAAAAACAAAAAAAGATGCTGAAAATCTAAAATAAACAGAAACTGCTGGAAATACTCAGCAGGTAACACAGCATCTGTGGGAAGAGAAACATAGTTAGCCTTTCAGTATTACAGGATATTAGCTGTAAAGGTAGACAGACCACATTTTTATCGCAGGGTGGAAATGTCAAAGACTAGGGCAGCAGGCAGTGTGCGCAGCAGTACAGTTGCTGGCTTACAGTAGCAATGTTACAAAATTTTGAGATTTAAAAAATCAAGTCTGCAATTTATCCCATCAGATAAAGCATAAAAATAAGTTTAATTTGACACCTAATTCACTTTCATATCTCAAGTATTTAAAAAGTTATGGCCATTTTCATACTCGGAAATGAGCATCTTGTTCCCTATTGATTTTCTATGGACATAACAAAAAAGCTGTGATCGTGAACAGTCAAAAGCCCATAACTTTCTTAAAAATTAAGAGAACTGAATGAAATTTTCAATTATCATAGATTGAAGCATTCTGAAACAAATATAAAATAATCTTACTTGGATGACCTGAAATTAAAGCATATAATTAGTTAGTTACCTAATTGTAGCTAATTTCAGACTTCAATTACTAGATCTAAACATCTATCCATTTCTTAATAAATGATTAACATTTTTAAATAGCCTAAATGTCCAAATAATATTCACAAATAATTCACAATAAAACATGATTTTTAAATCTCATTTACATTAATTTATAGACCAAATGGAAGGAATTTAGTGTTTAATTGCTGTAAATAAATGCCCATTTAAATCAGCTTTCGAGTGGGATCCTGTGAACGCGCTGGTTTAGAACGTTCACATTGCGGTAGATTTGTGCCCCCAAATGCCGAGAAAAATACTGCGGGATATAATGGGCCCAAAATGAGCTTCTCGCAATATTAAACTTTGTATAAAGGGATCTTTAGAAGCCCTTTTTAATGTAAAAATATACAGCTTTCCTTCACTTGTCTGCTTTATGAGACCCTGCGGTTGCTGGTGGTCGCGGGTTTAGAGATTGATTTTTAAACTACTATAACTATTATTCAAGGCCTTTAAAACTAATAATAGCTTTTGCGACGGGGTCTTTCAGCGATTTTTCATTAATATTTTACAAGGCTGAACATCTTCGATTGGAACAGCCTAGAGAAAATCGCGTTTTAAACCCGCCCCCTCTAAACGGCGCCAAAATCGCGCACACCCGCAGCGACAGATTTTCAGCGACGCTTCAGGTAGGCTTTGCAACATACCTACTTACAGCAGTATAGTTGCTGAGACCTGGGTTGGATCCTGACCACGGGTGCTGTCTGTACGGAGTTTGTACATTCTCCCTGTGACCGCGTGGGTTTTCTCCGAGATCTTCGGTTTCTTCCCATACTCCAAACACTACAGGTTTGTAGGTTAATTGGCTTGGTATAATTGGAATTTGTCCCTTGTGTGTGTATAATAGTGTTAATGTGCGGAGATCGCTGATTGATGCAGATCCACAGACCACAGGCTGTTTGAATCGGCAGAAATACTTCTTCCTCATTAACAATCAGTACAGGAGCACCTCAAGGCTGCGTGCTCAGCCCCCTGCTCTACTCACTCTTTACTCATGACTGTGTAGCTGGACATAGTGCGAGCTCCATCTTCAAGTTCACCGCCAACGAATTACAGATGGTGATGAGTCAAAGTATGGAAGTGAGTTTCACCGATTGACCAAATGGTGCCAGCACAACAACCTGGCTCTCAACACCAGTAAAACCAATGAACTGATTGTGGACTATGGAAGGGGAAGGATGAGGACCCACAATCTGTCTATATCAACGAATGGTGGATGGAGTAAAAAAATTCAAATTCCTGAGCGTGCATATTACCGAAGATCTTTCCTGGACCCTGTACACTGATACAATTATAAATAAAGCACATCAACGCCTCTACTTCCTGAGATGATTACGGAGATTCGGTTTGTCAACGAGGATTCTCTTGAACTTCTACAGGTTTACAGTAGAGAGCACATTGACCGGTTGCATCGTGGCCTGGTTCGGCAACTTGAACGTCCAGGAGCGGAAAAGACAGCAAAAGTTGTGAACACTGCCCAGTTGTATGTGACGGCTGGTAGGATGGAAGGTGAGGACAAGGGGGACTCTGCCCTTGTTACGTGTGGGGGGATGGGGAGTGAGAGCAGAGTCACGGGGTATAGAAGAGACCCTGGTGAGAGCCTCATCTATAGTAGAAGAGGGGAACCCTCGTTCCCTGAAGAATGGGGATATCTTCGATGCCCTGGTATGGAACACCTCATCCTGGGTGCAGATGCGGCATAGACGGAGGAATTGGGAGTAGGGGATGCAGTGCTTACAGGAAGCAGGGTGGGATGAAGTGTAGTCCAGATAGCCATGGGAGTCAGTGGGTTTATAGTGGATGTCGGTCAGTAGTCAATCACCTGTGATGGAGATAGTGAGGTCCAGAAATGGTAGGGAAGTGTCGAGTATATGAGTACCGGATGGAAGTTAGTGGTGAAATGGATGAAGTCAGTGAGTTGTGTGTGGATGCAGGAGGTAGCACCAATGCAGTCGTCAAATTATTTCTCTACTCTGCTCAGAGGGTTGCCCACATGTTGATCACTCTTTATTTGCAGAACAATTTCTGATATTAACAATAAAATTATTTGAACGTTGGTCGCAGGCTTTCTGTAATCATTCTGTAATCTTAATAACGTTAGTGCATTATTAAGATTCTCCCTCAGGTGTATTTTTCCAGGCTGGAGAGACTAAGTGTCTCCTGCCTTAACAAAGAGCACTGATGCACGCAAACTCAATGTCTGTAAGTTTCTCCTCTTGAGTGTCTTTAGAGACACAAGGAACTGCCGATGCTGGCTTACCAAAAAAGACACAAGGTGCTGAGTATCTCAGTGGGTCAGGCAGCATTTATATAACCATATAACCATATAACAATTACAGCACGGAAAACAGGCCATCTCGGCTCTTCAAGTCCGTGCCGATCACATATTTTCCCCTAGTCCCATCTACCTGCACTCAGACCATAACCCTCCATTCCTTTCCCGTCCATATACCTATCCAATTTATTTTTAAATGATAAATTCGAACCTGCCTCCACCACTTCCACTGGAAGTTCATTCCACACAGCTACCACTCTCTGAGTAAAGAAGTTTCCCCTCATGTTACCCCTAAACCTCTGTCCCTTAATCTCTGGAGAACATGCATCGGCAATGTTTAGGGTCGAGACCCTTCTTCAGACTGATTGTATTAAGGGGGAAGAAAGCTGGAAGAGAGGTGGGAACAGGGCAAAGTGTGCAGGAATGGACTGTGGATACTGGTTTATGCCAAAGATAAACACAAAATGCTGCAGTAACTCAGTGGGCCAGGCAGCATCTCTGGAGAAACTGCCTGACCCGCTGAGTTACTTTAGCATTTTGTGTCTATCTTTGGGAAGGGGACAAAGCCTGGTAAGTGATGGGTGGAAAATAGACACAAAATGCTGGAGTAACTCAACGGGGCGGGCAGCAACTCTGGACAGAAGGAATGCGTGATGCTCTGGGTCGAGACCCTCTTCAGACCCTTCTTCGAGACCCAAAACATCACCCATTCCTTCTCTCCAGAGATGTTGTCTGTCCCGCTGAGTTACTCCAGCATTTTGTGTCTATCTTCCGTTTAAACTACATCTGCAGTTCCTTCCTACACAAGTGATAGGTGGATAGAGATTTGATTGGCAGATGGTTGATCAGAGGCTCGAGATGAAAATACAAAAGGCTGTGAGATAAGGAGAAAAGGAGAGAAGAGGCTTGGAACATAGAAACATAGAAACATAGAAACTAGGTGCAGGAGTAGGCCATTCAATCCTTCGAACCATGAACATATGATCATGACTGATCATCCTAAATCAGTACCCCGTTCCTGCTTTCCCCCCTTATCCCTTGATTCCGTTAGCCTTGAGAGCTAAATCTAACTCTCTCTTGAAAATGTTCAGTGAATTGGCTTCCACTGCCTTCTGTGGCAGAGAATTCCACAGATTCACAACTCTCTGGGTGAGAAATGTTTCCTCATCTCAGTCCTAAATGGGCTACCCCTTATTCTTAAAGGTGACCCCTGGTTCTGGACTCCCCCAACATAGGGAACATTTTTCCTGCATCCAGCCTGTCCAATTCTTTAAGAATTGTATATGTTCCTATAAGATCCCCTCTCATCCTTCTAACTTCCAGTGAATATAAATCCAGTCGACCCATTATTTCATCATATTTCAGTCCTGCCATCCCAGGAATTAACATGCTGCACTCCCTCAATTGCAAAGACTCCAGCCCCTGCTCTGAATTTCTCAATCTCTTGACTTCTCCCAAGACAAAACGTTCTACTCCAGGCTAAGGGGAACGCCATTTAGAACGGAGGTGAGGAAAAACTTTTTCACACAGAGAGTTGTGAGTCTGTGGAATTCTCTGCCTCAGAATGCGGTGGAGGCCGGTTCTCTGGATGCGTTCAAGAGAGAGTTAGGTAGAGCTCTTAAAGATAGCGGAGTCAGGGGATATGGGGAGAAGGCAGGAACGGGATATTGATTGTGGATGATCAGCCATGAGCACATTGAATGGCGGTGCTGGCTGGAATGGCCGACTGGCCTACTCCTGCACCTACTGTTTATTGCCTATATTTGAGAGGATCTCTTTCTTTAGACAATATGGTTCACCCCCCACCCGCTATTGTAAATGGATCTCTCACCTACATCTCCTCTGTATCCTGTAGTTCTGCTCTCGTTCCCCTTAGCCCAAGTCAGGACAAGGAGAGAGTCCCCCTGGTCACTTGCCTTTCACCCCACCAGCCTCCTCTCCCAATACATAATTCTCTGACATTTCAGCCTCCTTCAACATAATCCCACATCTTCTCATCACCACCGTATTATGCTTTCTGCAAGAGGCTGTTCCCTCTGCAACTCCTTGCTTCATTGATCCCTTCACACCCAGACCATCTCCTCCCCATGTACTTCCCCCAGCAACTGCAGGAGATGTGACACGTGCCCCTATACCACATCCTCACATCCATCCAGAGATCCCTGGAGCCCTTCTAGATGAGACATTCACGTGCATCTCCACTCTCATCTACTGCATTTGGTACTCCTGTTCATCGGCGAGATCAAACGTAGACTAGGCAACCATTTCGACAAACACTTACAATCAGTTTGCCAGGGGCCACTGAATCTTTCGGTTGCTAACAATTTTACCTCCTTCCCATTCCCATACTGATCTCTCTGTCCTGGATCTCTTCCAATGCTGGAGTGAGGCCAGCCACAAACTGGAGGAACAACACCACTTGGGTAGATAAAAACCGAACAATCTGAAGAAGGGTCTCGACCTGAAACGTCGCCAATTCCTTCTCTCCATAGATGCTGCCTCACCCGCAGAGTTTCTCCAGCTTTTTTTGTCTACCTTTGGTATGAACATTGAATTCACCAATTTTAGATAACTAACCACAAATACATCCCCTCCACCCCCCCGCCCCCTTCATCCCCCCCCCCTCTCCTCTCTGTGCCCCAACAGGGTGCGTACCCATTTCTCCCACATCCCATCTCCCTTTTTCCTTCCCCCGTCCCCTTCCACATATACCCCTTCCCCTGGCCACTGACTTTGTGTTTTATCTTTATTGTCTCTGTTGCACACCAGCATAACCAAGAACTAGTCTCACCCCGGTCACTCCTTCTTCTCCCCTCGCCCATCAGGCAAAAGGTATAGAAGTGTGAAAATGTGGCGTAGACGCACAGGTCCTCCAGGTTCACAGACAGTTTTTTTCCAGCTGTTATCAGGCAACTGAACAGTCCTCTCATCAGCTTGAATATGTTCCTGACCCATCTACACAATTTGAGATATTTGAACTATCTTTAATCGGACATTATAAAACTTTATCTTGCACTAAACATTGTACATTTTATCCTTTATTTATGAACTGTACGGAGAAGGAGAGGGAGAATGAGGGAAAGGGGGAGGAAGAGGGGAGAGAAGGGGAGAGCAAAAGGGAGAAGGGGAGGAGGAGGGGGAGGAGGAGGGAGAGAGAGAAGGTAATGGTGAAGCAGAGGGATCCAGGAAAGAGAGTGAGAGGAAGAGGGAAAGTGATACAAAGAGGAAGAGGAAGTGGGAGAGGGAGAGGGAGAGGGAGAAGGAGAGGGAGAGGGAGAGGGGGAGGTTGAGGGGGAGGGAGACGGTGAGGGAAAGGGAGAGGGAGAGGGAGAGGGAGAGGGAGAGGGAGAAGGAGAGGAAGGAGAGGGAGAGGGGGAGGGAGAGGGAGAAGACTTACAAATTTACTAAAATAGATAAGTAATTCCTAATGTGATCGAGGGGAAAGTATCATGAGATCTGGCAGGAGATGATTCAAATGGTCCGATGCAAAAAAGAAAATTCCCGGACAATGGAACAATTTCATGAATTAAGATAAAAGATAACAGAAACCACTGAAATTGTTGCTCTCTCATACATTGAGTGATACGACTTGAAAACAGGCCCTTTGGCCCAACTTTCCCAAATCGACCAACATGCCCCATCCTTCTAAACCTATCCTATCCATGTACGTGTCCAAATGTATTTTGTACATTGAATTACCTGCCTCAACTACCTCTGACAACTCGTTCCATACACCCACCGCCCTTTATGTACAAAAGGGTGCTCCTCAGGTTCCTATTAAATCTTTCTTCCAGCCCCCCCCTCTTGCCCCCCCCTCCCTTGCCCCCCCCCCCCCCCCCACCTTCCCCCCTCCCCCCCCCCCCCCCCTCACCTTAAACCTATGTCCTCTGGTTCTTGATTCCTTATCCCTCTAATCCCCTCATTATCTTATAACCTGTAAGATCACCCCTCATTATCTTATACTGTACCCCTCTGTAAGATCACCCCTCATCCTCCTGCGCTCAGAAAAACACATTGATAACTCAGAAAAATACCATTGTGGCACCGTGCAGTTGTGAAAGAACTTTTGCAATAAATGTATTGTAAAGTTTATCCGGTTAAATGCTTCATGAACAAGTCAACAATTGCTTGCACTGCTTCCTCCAAACGTGTGCATATGCACGCATCACTTGCCTATTGTAGTTTGATGGCGGAGTTGATCTTGGTTCTGGATGACAACAGTGGAACAGCATTTTATTTGCCCTTTTGATTAAAGGGCAAGGAGCTTGCTGGAGATGAGATACAGCATTTTGGTGAAAAGAATTGAAAAGAGGATTGTTATGATAATGAAGCTAGACTGCACTGAGATTGGATCTGTACTGGAAGCTTTGATGAGATGTCATTTGGGTATAGAGATGTAGAACGGAGATTAAGTTGTGAATCTCCTGTGAATTAGCTGCAAATTAAATTGTGGCCCCTCTCCGACACCATTCCTTCACTCCGCCTCTAATGTTCTGACACCTAACTACCCAACGCAAATTAACACATGAATAATAATTCAGCATCTCCTCCTTTAGGAATAGGAGACAGGAGGGGGCTTCTAGAGTGTAGCATCAAGTGGCTGGAGGAGACAATCCTATTCCATAAGGGGAGTGGGGCCACAGATACAGAAAACAACACAGGCATGATATGATATCTGCCAGGTACGTTTGTTGCGCAATGTTACATGGTGATATCAAAATCCCCTTTGTATGATCTGCAGAAAAAGGCATAGGAAGCCATATTGTGAGCACTAACTGCAGTAAACCAGGTGCAGGCGAATCTTTGCCTCACTTGGAAGGGCTGATTAGGTCCATGGATGGAGATTTTAGAGTCACAGAGTCTTACAGTGTGGAAACAGGCCCTTCGGTCCACTTGTCCACACAGGCCAACATGTCCCATCTGCACTTTCCTGTATTTGGCCCATATCCCTCTAAACCTACCCTATCCATGTACCTGTCTAATTGTTTCTCGTTGCAATAGTCCCTGCCTCAACTACTTCCTCCGGCAGCTCATTCCATACACCCACCACTCTTTGCGTGAAAAAGTTACCCCTCAGGTTCCTAGTAAATCTTTCCCCCTCATGTTAAACCTATGTCTTCTGGTTCTCAATTTCCTTACTCTGGGCAAGAGACTCTGTGCGTCCCCCACGATCGATTCCTCTCATGAGGTGAGGGAGCAGGTGAAGGGATAGCTATCTTTTTTCCCTTTTCGTTCTTGTCCTTTTTCTCCAGAGATGCCGAAAGGCCTGTTTCCACACTGTATTACTTTACGAGATGCTGCCAGTGCTACTCCAGCACTTTGTGTCTTTCTAAAAGTTAGGTGTAATCCCTGCAGAGAGCAGAACAGTGGGAAAGAGAAAGATGTGAATGGTGATGGGACCACATTGGAGCTGGCAGATTTTTTTTGTTTGTTTTAGTTTCAGAGATACAGCACGCCCACCAAGTCCGCACCGATCAGCGATCCCCGCACATTAACACTATCCTACACACACTAGGGACAATTTACACTTATTTCAAGCCAATTAACCTACAAACCTGTACGTCTTTGGAATGTGGGAGGAAACCGAGGATCTCAAAGAAAACCCACGCGGTCACGGGGGGAACGTACAAACTCCGTACAGACAACACCTGTAGTCAGGATCGCGCCCGGAGCTCCAGCGCTGTAAGGCAGCAACTCTACCGCTGCACCACCATGCCACCCATTTGTTTTGTTTAGATTATTATTGTCATATATACCAAGGTACAATGAAAGGTTTCTTGTTGTGTGCATCCAGCCAGGGAAAAGACTATACAGGATTACAATCAAGTCGTCCACAGCGTACAGACACAAGATAAAGGGAATAACGTTTAGTGCAAGATAAAGTCCAGTAAAGTCCGATTAATGATAGCCTGAGGATCGCCAATGAGGTAGATGGTAGATCAGGGGCATTCTATAGTTGGTGAAGGGATGGTTCAGTTGCCTGATAACAGCCAGGAAGAAACTGTCCCTGAAACTAGAGATGTGCGTTTTCACACTTCTGTACCTCTTGCCTGATGGGAGAGGGGAGAAGAGGGAGACTTGTCCTCCATTAGGCTGTTGGCCTTGCCGAGGCAGCGTGAAGTGTAGATGTAACGGAAGGGAAGATGGTGGAATGTAAGTTATGGAACAAGTGAACTTGATTGCTTTTACTTCTCCCTTTCTCTTTCTCTTTCTCTTTCCCTTTCCCTTTCCCTTTCCCTTTTCCCTTTCCCCTTCCCCATTTACTTCCCAATAACGATAATAATAAAAGAATACTAATACAGCAAACCCTCGCAATAACAGACCACGGGGGGGTGGAGGATGGTGTCTATTACTGTTGATTGTCCGCTCTAACGGAATGAGGGGGGGTAAAGTTCAACCCAACGCCAGGAGGGAAGGAACTTGGCGTGGTGCACACAGCACATTCACTGGGTGACGGTTTGGGTCATGACCCTTATTCAGACAGTTTACTCTTTTCGCATCCAGAACCGGAAACACGGCACATGACGCCAGTTCATTGGGTAACTGGCGGAAGTGGGGGGTGGGGGGGGTGTGGGTGCAATGGGAGCCCTAAATTGAAATCCGCATGATTGAGGTCTGTTATTGCAAGGGCCCATGTCCCTAATCTTCCCCACTGGGTCTACCCCGCCAATCCTGTGGCCTCCCGTAATGGAGTACAGTACCACCAGCAGCACCACCATAGCCCGATTGAATGAATTTCACGGGAACTAAAGGCTGAACAAAAACATTTCCTGCACATTCCAAAGAATTTGGGTGGTGTGTGTGTGCCGTCTGCAGTCTGCAGTCGACTCTGAGGCTGTGCAGACAAGTCTCCTGGTGTCAGCAGGGTGTACATTGTGAGGAAACCAGGAATGTAGCAAGCTGTGTTGTTGCCTCTCCTGCGACTGTTTCACAACAGCCATTATACGTAGCTTTGAACACCCCATTTACGGTAGTGGGGCATGCAACCAGTAATATCATTAATGCACTTGATCAAAGGTCAAACAGGCTAAAATGGGTTGAGACCAGGAGAGCCTTGTTCAATTTTGATTGGTTAGATTTCACCTGGAATTGCTCACCAATGCAAGCTACCCTGATTCATATTTAGTTTAGTTTGGGTACTGTCTTATTCATCTCTACCCCATTGTAGATATTGACTTTATCTATGGAACGGATGCCCTACAATGCTGGGAGCTATAGTTATTTTAGTATAGTTTAGAGATACAGCGCGGAAACAAGCCCTTCGGCCCACCGAGTTCGCACCGACCAGCAATCCCCCGCACATTAACACTATCCCACACATACTTGGGACTATTTTTACATTTGCGCCAAGCCAATTAACCTAGAAAACCTGTACGTCTTTAGAGTGTGGGAGGAAACCGAAGATCTCAGAGAAAATCCACGCAGGTCTTGGGGAGAATGTACAAACTCTATAAAGATAGCACCCTTAGTCAGGAGGAACCTGGGTTTCTGGCGCTGTAAGGCAATAGCTCTTCTGCTACGCCATCGTGCCGGTCAACCATATTGGTTCTGAGTTGCACAGTGCTTAAAATAAACATTTCTATGGGAACCAATGGCTTGCCAATTCCACATCTATTCTACCAAGACTTCCAGCTCTCTCACACTTTCACCTTTAGTTCTCACATCTGGAACATGCACCATATTTTACACCTCGTATGCACGCATTTCAGCAGTAAATTAAATTTATTTGACAATTGTTCTGCACAAGCCTTGAAGCTTCCCACAAAGTATTTACTTCTTCTCCATTGTGATATAAAGCATCCACTAAACAATTGTTTCCCATTTCAAAGTCAAAGTCAATTTTATTCGTCACATGCACCCGAAGGTGCAGTGACATGAATTTGCCAGCAGCGATACACTTAAAAAGAACACACAATACACAATAGAATTTAACACAAACATCCACCACAGCATTCTTCACCGTGGTGGAAGGCAACAAAGGTCAGTCCTTTGTTCACCCGTTGTCGGGGCCATCAACCCTCCGTAGATGCCGCTACGGACGGCCTGATGTACAGGCCCTCTCGTCGGGATGATCAAGACTCTGAAGTCGGGATGGTCAAACACACTCCGCGGCTTGGAGGTCTCGAATCGGCACTTTCCTACCGGAGACCGCGGCTTCAGGATGTTATAGGCCAAAGGCCGTCATTCGGAGCTCTTTAAGGAAGTCTCAGAGATTACTGTATCTACATTCCCTTAAATCTAAATTTATATATTTATATCTGTGAGCTTGTCTTTTGGCTGCAAAGAAGTTAAGGCAGACACAAGGAACTGCAGATACTGAATTATAAAAAAAGACACAAAGTGCTGGAGTAACTCAACACGTCATACACCATCACTGAAAACATGGATAGGTGACGTTTCAGGTCAGGACCCTTCTTCAGAAGGTCCCGATCTGAAATGTCTCCTATCCATGTTCTCCAGAGATGTTGCCTGACCCACTGTGTTACTCCAGGACTTTGTGTTTCTAGTTAAGGCACATTGTCTAGAAATATGATTTTACCATTTTTCAGGTACATTACAGTTGCATTATCTTTATCCTGTTAACATCTTGGTTTTGTCAGTGAATTGAAATTAAAATGAATGGTTCTGGAACTTTCCATGGACATGTGCCTTTTTTTAAAATACATGAACTATATTAGCTTCATTCTCGTGCAAGGGTGTGTCCAGGGTTTTGAAAGGCTTGTTTAAGATGATTGATATTGTCGCTCATAGTTCATTATTGTTCTCAATGTTCAGTGACCTCTCTCAAGGTGCTCTTAAATTTTTGAGCTGTTTTAACATGTCTTGAAGTTTTATCTAATTTATAATGATTTCATGACTATTTCTCGTTATCTCGGCTTCTTGCTGCATTGCTCATACCTTCCCACATGAGTACTCGGAACAAAGGAATTTGACTGATTGCACGATACTGTATGGAAACAGGCCTTTCGGTGTGCCATCGATCACCCGCTCACACTAGTTTTATGCAGATACCAGGAGGTGCAGATGCTGGTTTACAGATACTGGTTCACATTCGTTCGATGTTATCCCACTTTCATATAGAAAATAGGTGCAGGAGGAGGCCATTCGGCCCTTCGAGCCAGCACTGCCATTCATTGTGATCATGGCTGATCACAATATCACAGTATCCACTAGGGACACACTAGGGACAATATACAGAAGCCGATTAGATAGAGCTCTAGGGGCTAGTGGAGTCAAGGGATATGGGGAGAAGGCAGGCACGGGTTACTGATAGTGAATGATCAGCCATGATCACAATGAATGGCGGTGCTGGCTCGAAGGGCCGAATGGCCTCCTCCTGCGCCTATTTTCTATGTTTCTATGTTTAACTACAACCCACACGTCTTTGGCATGCGGGAGGAAACCGGAGCACCTGAATGAACTGTTTTTATACAGATTTAGGGACAATTTCACAGCTGCTATCAGGCAACTGAACGGTCCTCTGAACAGCTTGAGTGCAGTCCTGACCTCTCATCCAACTCACTGGATTTTTAATCACACTTTATCGGACCATCTTGCACTAAATGTTGCTCCCTTTATCCACCATAAACCCTTAATATAACAATGTTGTACAATGTATCTGTACATTATCTGTACTGTACTGTACTGTACTGCAC
The DNA here is from genome assembly GCF_010909765.2 of Amblyraja radiata. Lineage (NCBI taxonomy): Eukaryota > Metazoa > Chordata > Chondrichthyes > Rajiformes > Rajidae > Amblyraja > Amblyraja radiata. The sequence continues at coordinate 160,034,638 of NC_045956.1, forward strand.
ATTATCTGCTCCACTGTACAGGGCTTGATTGTAATCATGTATAGTCTTTTCTTTGAGTGGATAACATGCAGATAATTGCTTCTCACTGTACCTGTTTCACATGACAATAATCAACTAACCTAAAATAAGACGGAGAATGTGCAATAGTGCAAATAGAGGGGCCATGAGCCGAACTCTGCAGTAGAAGATGGGCAAAAATTAGAAGAATATTAATTTAAAAAATGAATCCCCATACTGCTTTGAAATGACTGATTGCCGAGAATCAAGGATTGGAGCAATTGCCTTTTTTGACCATTACCATTTATGTACAATCTAACCAAGAACACAACGCTGAGTAACTCTGCTGACAATAATTGAAGTGTTTTTGTTCACATTGACCTCTGCCAAACAACTGTATGGAGTTTATAGTCTGTCCTGTCAAATTGCAGACATTCAATAGAAAGCCTGGTAATTACTACTTTAGACTTGCAGTCTGTTGTCTAGGATCCTATCAGCTTAAATCTGTAGACATTGCTGTGTTGCACAGCCCAGTAAACACTTTTAGGATTGTGGTATATCCACTAAGTGGCAGGAACACAAAAATATCAGTGGTTATCTGCTAGCATCTACTGCATTTAATACTTTAACCTTTTCATCTCTGTTATTAATGTTCTTGTGCAGATTATCATCTTGCTGAGGTTCCCAGCTGCCTGTTAATCTTTTATTCTTTGTGCAAATGACTGTCCCTCCAATTTATTTCCCTTTTTTTCCTCTCTTCACCACCTACTCCATGCAGTGGTGCGATTGTACAGGTACTGAGAGGCATTGGTTGACACCAGCACTCACTGATCATGTGTCAGGCCTGACAGTGATGTTTACAGCCAGGCAATGTGACTACATGACGCAGGCATCACAACCAAGTCCAAATCGAAACTCTCCCACCCTTCCTCTCCTTTCTGACTCTTTCCCACACATACGCACACTCGCACACAGGCGTGTACAGACACACACATGCACACACATAGACACGCACATGCACACACACATGGGGCACAGGCACACACACTCGCACACAGAGACATACAGACACAGACACACATCCATACACACACACACATGGACATGCACATACACACGCACCGACACACACATGCACAGACACACACACACGCACAGCCACACACACACAGACACACACACTCTCACCCACAGAGACACACACACAGACAGACACCCATACACACATGCACACACACACTCGCACATGGACACACATACATCGACATGCACCCATACACACATGCACACACACACCCGCACACGGACACACATACACCGACACGCACCCATACACACAGACACACATGCACACTGACACACAAGCACATGCGCACCGACACACATGCACCCATGAACGTGCACACACACACACGCACACACATCTGCACGTACACACGCCCACACAAACACAAGCAACACAAACACTGGTTTACCTTGGCTGATGATTGAATGTGTGTGAATCTGAGCAAGGGAGATTGTAAGGAGACTATAAGTGAATCATTTATAATATTAGGTTCACTATGGGGAGATGCGGATGGCTGGGAAGGAACTATGGAAAGGTACAGATTATATAAATGGTGGAGCTGTGCATGTGCCAGAAAGTTTGCAATCTTTAAACGCTGCCTCATTACTTTGAACTCCAGTCCTGGAAGCAGTGGGTAAAATGGTTAAAGATGCTGTGCGGAGCTAATTGGAAATTCTGGCACATGATAAAAGGTATTTATTTCTGGAGATTAGGATTTTGATAGTCTTCAAACACCCCACAGGTAGGTCGGGAAAAGATCGTTGTGACCTGCTTTTATTCACATAGTATTTAGTGAAGACGCTTACCTCATTGGCAGATGCCCGTATCTGATTTGAGCTGGTTCCAGATGCGAACTTGCCTTCAGACAGGGAGAGAGAACACTGAAAATACACTCAATCACTCAGCCAAAAATGCAGGAAACACTATCCACCACCGATCCTTTCCAGCCAGACCAGTGTTGCGGCTTTATTACTGCAGCTCGTTTCTTTTTATCCCTGTTCTGCCTCTTCATTTGTTAAAGTTTACTGATCAGCCAGCGTGGAAGCAATAAAAACTTCAGATGCTGGCAATCTGAAATAATAACAGTAAAAATGCTGGAAAACACTCAACAAAGGTCAGGCAACAAAGTTGTCAGTTCAGTCTGGATAGCCCGTTGTTAGATGGGCAGACTGCACCCTGAAACATGAACTCTTTCTTCTCTTTCCTCAGTAGCTTTCGGGCCCGCCGAGTGCTTCTTGCCTTTGTCATTTTCATTTCTGATAATTGTGGTAAAGAGCACTTTGGGAAGGTTCCAGGATTCTGTGAAACAAGAAACTGCAAGATGGTGGTTTACAAAAAAAAAGATACAAAGTGCTGGAGTAACTCAGCGGGTCAGGCGGCATCTCTGGAGGACGTGGATAGGGCCTGCGCTCACTGTACTCATCTGTACTCGCTGCAGTTTAGAAGGATGAGGGGGGGGACCTCATTGAAACTTACCGAACAGTGAAAAAGGCCTGGATAGAGTGGATGTGGAGAGGATGTTTCCACTAGTGGGAGCGTCTAGGCCTAGAGGCCATATCCTCAGAATAAAACAATGTACCTTTAGAAAGGAGATGAGGAGGAATTTCTTTAGTTAGAGGGTGGTGATTCGCATATCACTGTGCCTTAATTGGTGCACCTGACAATAAAAGACCTTTGAAACCTGTGAAAGGCGGCTGTGGATGCCACATCAATAGATACGTTAAAGGCAGCGTTTAACAGATTCTTGATTAGTACGGGTGTCAGGTTATGGAGCGAACGCAGGAGAATGGGATTGAGAGGGAAAGATAGATAAGCCATGATTGAATGGCGGAGTAGACTTGATGGGCCGAATGGCCTAATTCTACTCCTATCACATGAAATTATGAAGGAAACGTTTCGTGTTATAGTCATAGAGTCATCGAGTGGTACAGTGTGGAAACAGGCCCCTCGGCCCAACTTTCCCACAGTAGCCAGCAATGTCCCAGCTACACTAGTCCCACTTGCCTGCGCTTGGCCCATATCCCTCCAAATCTGCCCTATCCATCCACCTGTCTAACTGTTTCTTAAACGATGGGATAGTCCCAGCGTCAACTACCTCCTCTGGCAGCTTGTTCCATACACCCACCACTCTTTGTGTGAAAAAGGTACCCTTCAGATTCCTATAAAAATCTTTTCCTCTTCACCTTGAACCTATGACATCTGGTCCTCGATTCTGAGACTCTGTGCACCTACCCGATCTATTTCTCCCATGATTTTGTACACTATAAGATCACCCCTCACCCTCCTGCGCTCTAAGGAATTGAGACCCAGCTCAACCTCTCTGCCTATAGCTCACACTCACTAGTCCTGGCAACATCCTTATAAATATGTGATCCTTTCCTCTGAGACACCACCCCGCCCCTCAGGCCTCCCTACACCCCTCTGCTCTCCTCAGAGCCTAGGTCTGACCCCAGCCCTTACTCCTGTCGGGTTTTCACCATCCCCATCGACCCCCTCCCCTTTAAGATTCAGATTAGTCAGTCTGAAACTGGAGCATCCGGAGGAACCCACATGATCACACGGAGAACTTGGAAACTCCACACAGACAGCACCCAAGGTCGGGATCGAGCTGTGAGGCAGCAGCTCTACCAGCTGCGTCACTGTACACCCATGATGCTGAGCTCTTCTTCTGTCTCCACCATCTCGGGGCCATTCCGTTGGTAAGGAGTTCTCGCCTCCTTCTGCATTCTCCAACATTCCTCCTCATGGACTCCCGCTGCTGCCCTCTATGGACCTATTGCTTTCCAACTGTCAGCATACCATCAACCGTCTTGTCTTCTCCATTCCCCTTACTCACCCCTACTGAACGTACAGCCCTCCACTCACTCAACGGCAATCCCAACATTGTTATTAAACCTGGCGACAAGGGAGGTGTGGCTGTGGTCTGGCGGGCTGACCTCAGGTGCCAGCTCCTGGACACCTCCTCATACCTGCCCCTTGACCATGACCCCACAGATGAACACCAGGCCATCACCTTCCAGACATTAATCTCATCACCTCTGGCAATCTCCCCATCACAGCCGCCAACTTAATTGTTCCCCAGCACTGCACTGTCCGCTTCTATCTCCTTCCCAAAATCAACAACAAGGGATGCCCTGGCAGACCCAATGATTCGGCCTGCTCCTGCCCCACTGAACGCATCGCTACATATCTTGATTCCATCCTGTCCCCCTTGTTCAGTCCCTTCTAACCTTCGTACAAGACGCTTCACGTGCCTTTCACCTCTACAATTTCAAGGATCTTGACCTGAAACGTCACCTATCCAAGTTCTCCAGAGATGTTGCCTGGCCCACTGAATTACTCCAGCACTTTGTGTCCTTTTATGTGTTAAACAGCATTCGCAGTTCCTTGTTTCTTCTTTCAATTTCTAAGGCATATATTTACCATGAATGTCCAGTCCTGTTACATCTCCACCCACTCAAGGGCTCAAGGCCCTCTGGTTCTTCCTTTAACGGAACAAAGAACCTTGGACATCAGGGTGGCGCAGCGGTAGAGTTGCTGCCTTACAGCACTTGCAGCACCAGAGACCCGGGTTCCATCCTGACTACGGGTGCTGTCTGTACGGAGTTTGTACGTTCTCCCCATGACCTGCGTGGGTTTTCTCCGAGATCTTTGGTTTCCTCCCACACTCCAAAGACATACAGGTATGTAGATAAATTGGCTTGGTAAATGTAAAAATAGTCCCTAGCGTGTGTAGGATAGTATTAATGTGCGGGGATCGCTTGTTGGCATGGATCCATGGGCCGAAAGTCCTGTTTCCACGCTGTATGTTTAAACTAAACTAAACTAAACCAAACTAAACTAAACTAAACAAGTCAGTTTCCCTCTACTAACACTCTGCCTGGTGGAGCTTGGCCTCACTTTTACCAACTTCTCTTTTAACCCCTCTCATTTTCTTCAAGTTCAAGGTGTTGCCATGGGAATTTACATGGGGCTCAGCTATGCCTGCCTTTCTGCTTTGACCTGCCCCTCCTCTTTTCCAGCTTTATTTCCACCCCCCTACCCCCACCCCCCCTCCACCACACACACACAAACACTACACCACTGCCACCACGATAAGTCTGAAGAAGGGTCCCAACCCGGAATGTTCCATGTTCTCCAGAGATGCTGCCCGTTGAGTTACTCCAGTGCTTTCTGTCCTTTTCTAGAATGTGGTCACTGTTCTGCTCTGAGTTATTTGGGCTGAATGAAGGAGCCAGATCAGGAACAGTTCACATGGGTTTGAAGCAAATCCTCCAGGTTAATTGGATGTATTCAAGAGAGAGTTAGATACAGCTCTTAGGGCTAACGGAATCAAGGGATATGGGGGAGAAAGCAGGAACGGGGTACTGATTTAGGATGATCAGCCATGATCATATTGAATGGCGGTGCTGGCTCGAACGGCTGAATGGCCTACTCCTGCACCTATTTTTTCTATGTTTCTATGTTTCTGTTCTCAGTCACTACCCATATACGTCTGGTGATGAATAAGGAAGTTGTCTACAATCGCGATGGCCTGCTGAAGAGGAGAATGAGTACATGATCACGGCACTCCTTCCTCCTTCCCTATGTTGGCTGACTTCCATTACTCAGGGAGACAGTTAATGGGATGACCAGTGGGATCTGCAGTTCCTTGTGAGCCTGACCCGCTGAGTTCCTCCACCACTTTCCTCAAGATTCTTCAAGCGATAGTTCCTTGTGTCTACTTTTCACTGCTCCACTGTAGAACCTCCTTAAGGTATGCCTACTTTGAAGAAGTTCTCCTCCTCTCTCAAATGGGAGTTCTGTGTGACCTCTCTCACTGTTTCCCCTCTCTGATTCCTGCTGCTCTCCTGCTGTCCATGCCCTCCAGAGATGCTGCCTGCCTGACCCACTAGTTTCTCTAGCACTTTGTGTTTTTGAATGATAACCCATGTGGTAAGAACCTTCAGGAAAAGCCAGACGTAAAATAGTAACAGGGATTTGAAAAGTAGGTTTGAGTGACTCATTCTGTAACTTTCTAATGATGCTGCATTTTTCAAGTCTACTCCGCCATTCAATCATGGCTAATCTATCTCTCCCTCCTAACCCCATTCTCCTGCCTTCTCCCCATAACCGCCGACACCTGTACTAATCATTTATCATCAGATACATTCAAATCATGGCATTGTAACACATTTACTATTGGCATTGAAAGCTTCCTTCAGGAATTTTTCCAGAGGGAAGAAAACCCTGTACAGTGAATATCTCTGCGTAAAGGAGATTTCTCTGCTCATCAATTTGTCTCCTGAGAAAAGCTGAAGACTGATGGTGGTCGGTTGCAAGTTAGCTTCAGACTTTAGAGATGCAGCGCAGAAACAGGTCCTTCGTCCCGCTGAGTCCGCGCCGACCGCGATCACCCTCGCACTATCCTACACATATTCGGGACAATTTACAATTTTACCAAATCCAATGAACCGACAAACCTGCATGTCTTTAGAGTGTAGGAGAAAACTGGAGAACCTGGAGAAAACCCACACAGTCACAAGCAGGATGTACAAACTCCAAACAGAAAGCACCCATAGTCAGGATTGAACCCGGATCTCTGGCGCTGTGAGGGAGCAACTCTACCGCTGTGCCACTGTGCCACCCGACCTCAGCTGATCTCAGTCAATGGCATCAAGGTGCTAGGAATCTGCTGGTGACTCTGTAACTCAATTGCAGTACAAGCAGATAGAACATGGAACATAGTACAATACTGTACATGAACAGGCCCTTCGGCCCACAATGTCTGTGCCGAACATGATGCCAAAACCATCTGTTATCTACCTGCGCAGAATCCATATTCGCCCATTCCCTGTATATCCATGTGCCTATCTTTTAAATGCCACTATCGTATCTGTTTCAACCACCAACCCCATGCAGCTCATCCCAGGCACTCACAACCCTCTATGTAAAAAAGTTGCCCTGCTTATTTCCTTTAAACTTAGCCCCTTGCATCTTAAAGCTATAAATGACCAGATGATCAAAGGAAAAATGCAACCCTCAAATCTCTGATTCACTGCTGTTGAAAGGCATTGCTGATTTGCTTGTCCAACTTCCATCCTCGTAAGAAGCCACTTTAAGCTGAAATGGCTTTGTGTTGTCCAACCTCTTCCGCCATTGCCTGGAACCAATGTTCAGGTTTCCTTGGCAACGTGTTACGTAGGGATTTACACCGCAGTGTTATCAGTGTTCCAGATTCAGTGGTAGCGTGGCAGGCCACAAAATGAGATAAAGGGGCCTGGACCTGAAATCTGTTTAACGAGTGGTGAATCTGTGGAATTCTTTGCCACAGAAGGCAGGGGAGGTCAAGTCAGTGGATATATTTATGGCAGAGATAGATAGATTCTTGATTAGTACGAGTGTCCCAGGTTATGGGGAGAAGGCAGGACAAGGGGGTTCGGAGGGGGAGATAGATCAGTCAAGATTGAATGACTTGATGGGCTGAATGGCCTAATTCTGCTCCTATCACTTATGATCTTATGATCTTATGAACTCCCTTTCTCTTTTCACAGATGCCGGTTGACCTGTTGAGTGTTTCCAGCATTTTCTGTTTTTTATTTTAGGTTTTCAGCATCAGCAATTTTTTTTTGATTTGCATGTAACCTCGTGTGCCAGTTTATGTTAACATTGTTCACATGTTGCACTGCGGGGGTAGCCATTATAATCTCCTTCACATATGGGAACAATTCTCTTTGCTTCCACCCTCCCACCCCCTTCACCATCCTACAGAAACACAGCCAGTGCCATCCACTGCCTCTACCTTCCAAAATCACCATCTGCTCGCTGCTTTTTTTGCCTTTACATTCCCTTGAGGCATTCTCTTTCCCAACAGGAGGTCTCACGTTGCACTGAGCCAATGCCAGTAATCAATGCCTGCATTGCAGTAGTGATTACATAAAAGTGCCTCACTGACTTTACAGGTTATAGGGAGGTGACAACGTTCTGATAATCACTAAACGCAATATTTTTATTTCTATTATGACGGAACCCGCGCACAAGAGGTAGAAGTCTAACATTAGCGGGGGGCTCCTCTAGGGTAAACCATTTTTCCTCCGAATACAAAGGTGAACTGGGCGGAGGAGGAAAGGAAAGCTGGAAGAAATGATATGAAGATGCAGAGGTGCTTTGGTCCAACCTGGGTCCAAGCAAACATTGCATCTCCATGGCCCTTAGCTCACCAATCTGGATATTGATGTGCAGCTATTCAGGCTAGCTGATATTCGAAGGGTCACATTGTGAAGCGGTCGAGTTACTGCCTTACAGCGCCAGAGACCTGGGCTCGATCATGACTGCATGTGCTGTTTGTACGGAGTTTGTACGTTCTCCCTGTGATTGCGTGGGTTTTCTCCGGTTGCTCCGGTTTCCTCCCACACTCCAAAACACTCCAAAGGTTTGTAGGTTAATTAGCTTAAGGGCCTGTCCCACCAGCATGAGATTGCATGCGTCTAGCGCGACCAAACGTGGTGGCTTGAGGCGTACGCGCGGGGCCGGTCCCACTTCCAACCGCGGAACCGTCTGGAGTTGTGCGGGGCTGGTCCCGACATCATACTCACCAATCAGCTGGGCAGGTGGCGGGCCGACTGAATTTGGACGTCGCACAGCATCGGGCGGTTATGCTATCACGCAACGGCACGCCGGGCAGTGACGTCATCGCGCAACGCCATGCGCTAGGCGTAGGCCGTCAAGGCACTGTGTACGGCGTCAAGACGTTGCGTATGATGTTGAGACGCTGCATACGCCCGTCGAGGCGCTACGTACGCCCGTTGAGGCGCTGCGTACGGCCTCAATGCGGCTGCGGGCCGACAGGCCGTTGTCGCGCACATTTTTGGACAGTGTCAGTTTTTCAGAGCCCCGCGCGATGTCGGGACCAGCCCCGCACAACTCCATACGGCTCCGGCGATTGAAGTGGGACCGGCCCCGCGAGGCCGTACGACTCAAGCAACCACGTTAGGTCGCGCTAGCCGCATGCAGTCGCATGCTGGTGGGACAGGCCCTTTAGGTTAAATTGGGTGGTGTTTGACATGCTCAGGAAGATCTGGAGCTCAAAACACATAGCAATCACCAAAATATGCATCTTTAATTCAAATGTGAAACAGGTGATGTATGGATCAGAGACATGGAAAACAACAAAACACACTACAAACAGGCTGCAAACATTCATTAACACCTGCCTTAGGAGAATGCTTAACATCTGGTGGAGAGACAAAGTAAGTAATGTGGACCTGTGGAAAAGAATAAGGCAGGAGCCCATTGACTTACAAATTTGATGGAGAAAATGGAGTTGGATTGGACACACCCTCAGGAAACCTGCCACAAACATCACTCTGCAAGCCTTGAAATGGAACCCCCAGGAAAAGGGAAAAGAGGTCACCCTCTTTTCCCTTTCCCAAAACAGCTGGAGAAGAGGTGTCCAGACAGAAATGTCTGAGAGTGGGCTCAACTGTGGAGATCTCGAAAGAACTGCCAACAACCGAGTGAGGTGAAGGACATTTGTCAATGGCCTATGCTCCCTAGAGGAGCAAAGGGCTTAAGAAGAAGAATAAATTGTGCTTGCAGGATAGTGTTATCGTCCAGAGCACTCCCATTATGTGGAGAATGTTTATGACTGGTTATAACCTGCCAAAACTGCAACACCTCACACTTGTTCAAGTTAAATTTCATCAGTCATTCCTTAGCCACTCCCAGAGTTCATCAGACCTTGTACTAAATGTATTTCCTTATCATGTATCTATACACTGTAAATGGATCAATTGTAATCATGTATTATCTTTCCGCTGACTGGATAGAAACATAGAAACATAGAAAATAAGTGCAGGAGGAGGCCATTTGGCCCTTCGAGCCAGCACCGCCATTCATAGTGATCATGGCTGATTGTCCCCTATCAATAACCCGTGCCTCCCTTCTCCCCATATCCCTTGACTCCACTAGCCCATAGAGCTCTATCTAACTCTTAAATCCATCCAGTGACTTGGCCTCCACTGCCCTCTGTGGCAGGGAATTCCATAAATTCACAACTCTCTGGGTGAAAATTTTTTTCTCACCTCAGTCTTAAATGACCTCCTCTTTATTCTAAGACTGTGGCCCCTGGTTCTGGACTCGCCCAACATTGGGAACATTTTTCCTGTATCTAGCTTGTCCAGTCCTTTTATAATTTTATATGTTTCTATAAACATAGAAACATAGAAAAATAGGTGCAGGAGTAGGCCATTCGGCCCTTCGAGCCTGCACCGCCATTCAATATGATCATGGCTGATCATCCAACTCAGTATCCTTTACCTGCCTTCTTTCCATACCCCCTGATCCCTTTAGCCACAAGGGCCACATCTAACTCCTTTCCTCATATGACAGTCCCGCCATCCCAGGGATCAATCTCATGAACCTACGCTGCACTGCCTCAATCACAAGGATGTCCTTCCTCAAATTAGGAGACCAAAACTGTACACAATACGCGAGATGTGGTCTCACCATAGCCCTATACAACTGCAGCAGAAATGGATAGCATGCAACAAAAGCTTTTCACTGTACCTCGGTACACGTGACAATAAACTAAACTGAACTAAACCGAGATCCTGTTGAAATCTGAGAAAATCTTCTTCACTGTCCATTGCACCACTAATCTTGGTAACATCTGCAAACTTACTAGCCATCCAAATCAATAATATGGCTAGCAAACAACAGTGGAACCAGCAAAGAACCCTGCACATCACTGTTTAGCAGCATCCAATATGATTAACAATCTCTGCTACCACCCTCTGACTCTTTCCACCAATCCTTGTCAAAGGCCTTCCTAAAGTCTGTAGCCAACATCTACCACCCTGCCCTTGTTGATCCTCTTTGTCACCTCTTCAAAGAACTCCATAAAATGTGTGACAGATGATTTCACATGTCCAAAGCCACACTGACTATCCTTAAGCAACACCTTTCTTTCTAAATGCTGGTAGATTCTGTCCCTCAGGATCTTCCCCAGCAACTTTCCCACCTCTGATGTCTAATTGACCAGCTTGTAGTTCCCGAGCTTGCCCTTGCAGCTCTTCTTAAATAATGGCACAACATTAAAGCCTTCCAGTTCCTCATCTATAGCTACAGATGATGCAAATATCTCTGTCAAGGCCTCTGCGATTTCTTCTCTGCCTTCCCTTGATCAAGCCCTGGGGATTTATCCACCTTAATGTGCCTTTAGGTGGCCAGCACCTCCCGTTTTGTAATGTGGATACACTTAATGAAACTGAGTCACTGAACACCAAGTCCACTGGCTCCCCTCCAGATTAGAATCTTCCCGCTTCTTTTCCAATTCATACTTCCAAAATTACATCCAGATTTCTCCACATTGAATTGCAACCGTCATCTAAGAGGCCACCCGACTAGCTTGCTTCATCCTGCCTGAAAAATGCACCTTAAAGCACCATATATACTATGTGCATATTCAATGCCATTCCTTTAATTCCTGTCAAGATCATTTATGTAAACGGTAAATCTGTCCCAAATTATTTTGGAAAACTGTTCACTAGACCTTTGCAATGTAAACAACATCATTTTTACTCTCATTCATATTTTTGCCTTTAGTTTTCACTACTATTTTATTGAACACTCTTTGAAGTACATTAAAAGCACATTCACTGTATTTATTTTATCCTCTGCCTGCTTTTACTGTAAGGAATACAATAAGGTTGGTCAAGAATTGGCAGCCTTGCTGCCCTGCTATGATTAATTCTTCCCATATTATAGACTCTCCTCGTTTACCAACTGTTGACTAACCAGCTTCTAATTTCCTGCCTCATCCCCCCAACTCTTTTAGAAGTAGTGAATCATTCTTCAATCCTGCGGTATAACTTGTTTCTGCAGAACATTCTGGAAATCCTTCCATAAAATTCTTCTCCTCCTCCCACAGCACCACTGTACATTTTCATCTGGTCGGAAATACCTGTCTAATTGATTACATTATTTTGCAACTTTTCGTGTTCATCTTTATTTATTCCTCCTTTCTCTGTGTTGCACTACAAACACTTGTATTCATTACTCAGGCAATCATCCCCAACTCCCAAATATACGATTTTGTCTCCCATCAATCCTGCCTGTCTTTCACTATTCCATTAGTGTCAATAAAAAGGTCTATCATTGTCTATGATGTATTTTGCAAATGGCCTTGCATACTACTCTCAACATTTTCATTGTTTTCCTATTGATTATTTTCATAGGACATAGAGCATAGAACAGTGTAGCAGCGGAACAGGCCTTTTGTCCCACAATATTTGTGTCGAACATGATGCCAAGTTAAACTGATCTCACCGTTAGTTTCAGTTTAGTTTAGTTTAGAGATACAGCGCGTGAAACAGACTCTTTGACCCACGGACCAGTGATCCCCGCACATTAATGCTACCCCACACACATTAGGGGCAATTTACAATTATACCAAGCCAATTACCTACAAACCTGTACGTCTTTGGAGTGTGGGACGAAATCGATGATCTCAGAGAAAGCCCACACAGGTCACTGGGGAGAACGTACAAACAGATAGCACCCGTAGTCAGGTTCGAACTCGGGTCTCTGGCACTGTAAAGCAGCAACTCTACCGCTGTGCCACCATGCCTGTACATGATCCATATCCCTCTATTCCCTGCACTTCCATGTGCCTATCTAAAAGCTTCTTAAATACCACTATCATATCTATTACGTATCTTCTTAAATACCACTCTCGTACCATTATTGTAATTATCACCAAATTGCTTCTCCGTTCATCTTTGAGATTGTTTCTTTTCTTATTGTAATATTTTCAATTTCCATCCATTCTGTTTCATCCTTCTTTGTTGCTAGATTTTAAATGACAATTATTGCCCCATTTAATCTGAGGACATTACATTTTTATTGCTCTATTTTTGTTTCAATGAAACACCCAGTTTTGTTGTTCTTTTTTCTTTTATTAATTGTATAATTATTAATTTATTTTATTAATTGTACTAAAGATGTATATGGTAACAACAATGCAGCCAGGCAGTGTGGGGATAATTGTAATTTCCCTGACAAGCTGGGTAGCCATAGAGTTCTGAGTGTTTGATATATTTTGTATGTATCTGTATATCATCGCCTTTTTCTTGAGAACTAATACTGCCTTTATTAGGAGATATCCCGAGTCTCTCTGTTTTACCATTCTGAAAACAAACAATTTTCTGGGTAAATTAGCTTTGTTTACTGTACGCAGATTATTTGCTTGTCATATGAACCAACCCATCAGCAACTTTGTGGTCGATATGACGTCAAAAATACTCTGGAACATATTGTGATCACTGATTCTTAAGTATTTTCATAGATTGAGATGACATTGCTAGTACTTCTCACTAGCCAGGACCAGGTTAAGTTGTAGAAACAAGAAACTGCAGATGCTAGTTTACACAAAGGGGCACAAAGTGCTGAAGTAGCTCAGCAGGACAGGCAGCATCTCTGGAGACCATTGATAGGTGACGTTTCGGGTCAGGACACTTCTTCAATTTGTAGAAGGGTCCCGATCCAAAACGTCACCTATCCATGTTCTTCAGAGATGCTGCCTGACCCACTGAGTTACTCCAGCACTTTGTGTCTTTCCAGGTTATATTGTGGCACTTTATGCTGCCTCGGGAAAGCAGACAACATAATCAAAGTCTTGTCTCACCCTGATCATTCCTTCTGCCCTTCGTTCCTGTCCGGTAGAAGGTATAGAAGTTTGAAAGCATGCACCACCAGACTCAGGATCAGCTTCTTCCCCTCTGTTATCAGGCTTCTGAACGGTCCTTCTATAAGATGGGGAACTGTCTGATTCACTATCTATTGGACTTGAGTTTGCCTAGATTGTATTTATGTATGTTATGTACGGTATATCTGATCTGTTCTGCACCACTCTCTGCATGTTCAGGTGGTCAAAAGCCGAGCAGTTACCATACCAGGCTAGGATGCATCGCTTCAGAATACTTTCTATGGCGCATCTGTAGAAGTTTGAGAGAATCTTTGTGGACATGCTTATTAATCTTCTCAGATGCCTAAAAAAGAAAGTACGCTGATATGCTTTTTAGGTCACTGCATCAATATGGGGTTAGGTTGCTGGTGATATGGATGCCTTGAGACTTGAACATAGAACATATAACAATAAAGCACAGGAACAGGCCCTTCAGACCATAATATCTGTGCTAAACATGTTATCTAGTTAAGGTAATCTCTGCCTGCATTTAATCCACATCCCTCCATTTCCCCATATATCCATGTGCCTATCCAAAAGTCTCTTAAGCACCACTGTCGGATCTACTTTTGTTCCCGATGTTGGGTGAGTCCAGGACAAGGGGTCACAGTTTAGCTACAATTGGGTAACTAACTAATTATATGCTTTAATTTCAAGTCATCCAAGTAAGATTGTTTCATATTTGTTTCAGAATGCTTCAATCTATAATAACTGAAAATTTCTTTCAGTTCTCTTAATTTTTAAGAAAGTTATGGGCTTTTGACTGTCCTTGATCACAGTTTTTGTGTTAAGTCAATGGAAAAGCAATAGGGAATAAGATGCTAATTTCCGAGTATGGAAATGGCCATAACCTTTTTAATACTGAAGATATGAAAGTGAATTAGGTGTCAAATTAAACTTCTTTTTATGCTTTATCTGATGGGATAAATTACAGACTTGATTTTTTAAATCTCAAAATTTTGTAACATTGCTAGTCAGAGTGAGGCCATGCACAAATTGGAGGAACAGCACCTTATATTTCGCTTGGGCAGCTTACAGCTCAGCGGTATGAATTGATTTCTCTAATTTCAGGTAGCCCCTGCATTCCTTCTCGCTCTGCCCCAACCCCACCTTAATTATCCTGCTGGTTCCACTATATCCTTTCATTAACACCCCCTTCCACAGACAACAATGGGCCATTGCTGTTCATGTACAGGGAGTAGACTGTAAATCTGCAGGGAGTGGGACAAGGGATGGTACATGTACAAGGGGTGGGACAAGGGTTGGTACATGTACAAGGGGTAGGTCAAGGGACGGTTCATGCAAAGGGCTGAGCACACATCCTTAAGGAGCACCAGTTGTGGAGGGTAAGACTGGAGGAAACGTTATGACCAATTCTAACCTACTCTGATCTGCCTGTCAGGATGTCCAGAAGCCCCCAAGTCCGAGCTCAGGAGTTTAGAGATGACCTCATTCAATATTTTGGTGTTGAAGGCTGAGCTGTTGTCAATGAATAATATCCTGACATAGGTGTTCTAATTTTCAAGGTGATCCAAAGCTGAATGTCATGCAAGGAACATGCGTCCTTCACAAAGGTATTGTTTTGTGTACACAAACAGCAAGGGGTCTAGATTGTCCATGCGACTGGTGTTGACGTGGGCAATTGCCAATCTTTCAAAGCACTTCATTGTGGTTGATGATAGAGTTACTGGGCAGTAATCATTGAAACAGGTCACTTAACTTTTAGACTTTAATTGAGACTTTAGAGATACAGCGCGGAAATAGGTCCTTCGGCCCACCTAGTCAACGCTGACCAGCAATCATGCCGTACACTGGCACTATCCTACACACTAGGGACAATTTACAATTTTACTTAAGCCACTTAATTTACAAACCTGTACATCTTTGGAATGTGTGAGGAATCCAGGGCACTCAGAGAAAACCAATGTGGTCACAGGGAGAACGTACAAACTACACACAAACCACACCCGTCGTCAGGATCGAACCCGGGTCTCTGGCGCTGTAAGGTAGCAACTCTACAGCTGCCCCAATGTGCAGACTCATTTTCTTGAAGATTGGAATGATGGAGGTTTCCTTGAAGCAAATGAGGACAGTAGATGAAGGGTTGAAGATGTCAGTGAGGACTGTGGACAGTTGATTGGTGCATAATTCCAGAATCCGTTCAAGGCTGGTCACTTAGCAAGAATTTCCCTTTTCTTGCAACACCAATATACTCTTTCCAACCCTTCTTTTGGACTACAGCTATCTTTATAATACAATTTATTCCTCTGGTTTGTTTAGTTTAGTTTAGAGATACAGCGATGAAACAAGCCCTTCGGCCTATCGAGTCTGCGCTGACCATCGATCATCCATAGCTAGTTCTATCCTACACACTAGGGACAATTCAGAGAAGCCAATTAACCTACACATCATTGGAATGTGGGAGGAAATCTGAGGACCTGGAGAAATTCCATGTAGGCACAGGGAGAAAGTACAAACTCCGTACAGACAAGCATCCCTAGTCAGGATCGAACCCAGGTGTTGAGTGGTGGCGCCAGCGAGTGTGGCTGCCTAGCCTGCAGCTGTCAGTCCCTTCATTATTTTTTGTTATTTTTAGTCTGTTTTAACGTTGTTTATGGAGGTCTTTTAGACTTTTTTATGTGGGGGGAGGGGGGAGGGGGGAGGGGGAAACTGTTTTCTTAGCCACTTCCTGGTCGAGGATGCGACTATTCTCCAAGCCGCATCTTCGCCCCCCCTCCTCGCGGCCTACCACCTGGATTGGCGCTGCCTTTCCTGCCGGAGACCGTCCAGAGTCTCAGCTTCAGCAGCGGCGGGCAGCACTGGATTCCACCGCGTAGCGAACGATGCCCTACCGGGGTCACCGTGTTGGAGCTCCGGAGTGCTAGGACTGCCGACTTTGAACACCGTGGAGTTGTGGTCCGTGGAGCTTCCAGCCGCTGGGGGCACTGACTTTCCGGCCGCGGGTGGCGATCACTTTAACATCACGGAGCCCTGGAATCTCTCGCCGAGGTCACCAGCGTTGAATCTCTGCCCAGCTCGGCCTGTGGACTTTGGAAGCCACGGTCTCCGGTAGGAAGCGACGGATTCAGAGGCTCTGGGCCGCTGAGAGTATTCTTCCGTTCGATGGCCTGAAACATCGGGCCCGTAGCGGCAACTGCGGAGGCCTCAAATAGGCCCCGACTACGGGTGAACTGAGGAAGAGGACTGAACTTTGGTGCCTTCCCTCATAGTGGGAAACATTGATTCTGCTATGGCGGGGTGTTTTTTATGTTTGATGTTAAAAAAGTGTTGTGTTTATCTTATTTGTGTGCTGCATGGTAACTCAAATTTCACTGCACCAATTGGTGTATGTGACAATAAATGTCCTTTGTCCTTTGTCCTTTTGTCTCTGGCTCTGTAAAGCAGCAACTCCTCCGCTGCACCACTGTGCTGCCCTGTAAGGGCCCTGTCTGTAAATTTCCCTTTCTATAAACTAGTTCGGTATTTCAACTGCGCATGCCCAGGTCATAGGTCACTCGAGATAAACATTCTCGGCAGCTGAGCTTCTGTGTACATACAGACCTGCGTTTCATCCGTAGTGAGGATCGATCCCGGATGCAAGCCCAGTTGAATTGCTACTGGAGTTAGATAATGTAGAACAAGTGTGAACGGGTGATCAGCATGGACTTGATTGGCCAAAGGGCCTATTTCTGTGCTGGGTCCCTAAACCAAATTAATAACTAGGTAAAGGTAAGTCATTGGAGGACTCAGGGAGGGTGACACGGGAACAGGTGGGGTTGAAGGGAGGAAGGAAAGTTGTCTGGGACCGAATTCTGGGACCAAAAACTGCGCTCCCCTCTCCTGCATAACCCCAGGAGGCAGATTTGTGAGCAGAGTCTCACTACCGTCCCTGTCCCCTCCCGAGTGTCCCATCCCTGTCCAGGGGAGGCCGGAGATGTCTGGGGTGACCCTGGACTGACGGGACACTGGCTCGGAGCAGTGGTAGCCCCAGGCTTACAGCTAGCGCCAACTCCAGCTCAACTCTGCTCCGACTCCCGAGGAACCCGTTCCCCGACGGGGCCGGGGAACGTCAGCTGCACCTCTCGCCTTATCCAGTGGCTGCCAGTTGACCCCCTCGGAGAGAGAGAGAGAGAGAATGTCCTCCAACACTGCCGGGAGAGGTTTTGCGGAATTCCAGAGGGTGGGCTTGTGAAGTGAGATTGAAATAAGATCGAATTAATGTTCATAAAAGAGCGACACCTGTCTGCTATTGAGTTGACAGAATTCTAGATTAATTCATTGGTAGAATTCTTAACAATTTATACACTGTTTATGCAGCCAGCGCTTTGTTCACTTTTTCTTTATCACGATTGAATTTGACAAATCCTATGATTCCTTGCATTTTTCAGAATACAGAACTCGCTTATTCCTATGGTAAAATTAATGCTAAGATTACTCTCGAGAGGGTTAAGATCTCATTTACTCACCATATATATATATGAACTGAAAAAAAACGAGGAGTTGAAATTCCACTCTCTTCGGCTAACCAGCAAACTGGATTAGATTACCGCTGGCACTAGTCCCAAACCCCTCCACAAACTTCAGGAACAGGGCTACAGACTCCATGTGCCATGGGCAAGCAAGCTGCACTCTTAAGGACCTCCAACAGCATATGATGCGCATACAAGATGGAAAAATGTGGTGCAAGCACGCCTGGCCCATGATGGAGCCATGAACGGGTACACAGTGAAACTTAGCTGAACACCACTCTTTAAGATTGCTCCAAAAGGATGTTAAGTTCTCTGTGAAAGTCATTTGCGGACATTCTGGAGTTTTTCCTGAGGGCTCGGCAGAACTCAAACCAGATGAGTTAAATTTATCGAACTGGGTTAATTCAAGGCTCGAATAAAGATCGCTAGAACTATTTTCTATATAACCATCATTATTATTGCGGGTGGGATTGTGGATTCATAGCGGTGGGTCTATCCCACGCCACCAGAAACTGGATTCTGCCTGTCCTGAGCAACCTTATGCAGCACTCCAGCACAGATTGAGTTTCATCCTGAAATTCTCGGCTGGATTTGAATGCTGGCCGCAGAGAGGTGTTAGATATTTTCCTACACCATTGCACCATGCAATCTCTTCCTTTTAGGTTTATGTTTAGTACCTAACAAGCTGGCGTCATTGTTTTGGCTTCCAAGAACCACATCTTGTTATCCTATGATTTTATTTGTAGATAATATCTCTGCGTGCAGCTAGACATAAACAATATTGTGTTCACACGGGCCAGCCTGAAAATCCAGCTCTTGTGCTTGAAGGTCAGAACGCACTACCCTGCAGTAAATCATGAGACTGAATAAATCAATAACAATAAGTCAATAGCTTTTATTTCCATTATTTCTTCAATGATCTGGTTTTATGATGGCTGGCAACAAGTTTTTCTTGTACCATGTTCGAACCTCCTCATTGACATCTGTCCCCGTCTGTATTGCACCCAATTTCAATTTCACAATGTTATATAAAGCAGAATGAGCAGAGTTCTTCTGAAAATAATTAGATGCTGGGATTGAAAGATGAGGTTAATTGGAATGAATAGCTTGCCCTCAGCTTGAATTTTCATGATTTTTTTTTTCTGTGCAGGATTAATTCTTCAATTTGTTTCAGTTATCAATGTTGCCAAGTTTGGGATGAGTCAGAAAAACCAAGGTTCCATCTGCCCTCTCATGTGCATGACACTTTTCAGAGAAGAACAAGTGACTTATCCCCATATGGCCAACTTTCATCTTTCAACAGACAATGACAAACAGATTATCTGATCTTTTTCTCGTGGCTGTTTACGGACCACATTTGCTTCCCGTTTATTATTTGTTACAACAGCAAATTCACTCCAAATGTAAAGGTAGATCATCCGTGCGTATCTCTAAACTAAACTCAACTCATCTCAACTATATTATACTACACTATACTAAATTAAACTCAACTAAACTATACAAAACTAAACTAAATTATACTGTACTAAACTAATCAATTGCATTATAAATGTAAGTTTCTGCTGATGATAACTTTGGCTGTGAGTAGCTGAATCATGTAGGCAATGCTGCCTGGATCAGTTCACATTCTGCATTGAGTTAGCTGTGCCTGGAGAGTTACTGTTGGCCTAACACATTGCTCATTACGTTGAGCCATGTTGACCTTCCAGCAGAGCGCGATGTCCGTCAGGGAATGTTGCCGACTGACCCGCTCCAGACTGCAGAAGGACGTGCTGAGGGACGCACTGAAGCTTGGTGCAGCCAACGCCAAGGCTCAGTGGGGGAGGGCCACAATCTAGGTTTCTTCCACTGCTGGACATTGGGTGGCGAGGGTGCCGGGTATAATTATGTTTTTTAGGAACACTATGAAATATAATGCTAACTGTGGAGATATAATATAACTATGTGTAGCTGTGGAGATTATCAGAGGAATTTTGCACGGTTCTTGTTTTGTATGTATTTTTTGTGCTGAGTAAAGGTTATTTTGATTATTTTTTAAAATTACTCATTATGGAGAATCAAGGAACAGCAGATGCTAGTTTAGAAAAAAGATACAGATTGCTGGTGTAACTCAGTAGGTCGGGCAGCATCTCTGGAAAACATGGATAGCTGACGTTTCAGGTTAGGACCCTTCAGGTTGATTGTGGTGGGGATGGGGAAGTTGAAAGAGAGCTGGAAAAAAAAGGACTAAGATTGGCAAATGAGAAAGAGAATAGGAATTCAATTCTCTTCATCTACCTCAGTCAGAACCTTTTTCTCCAGGATGGAAATGATGAGGTGGCCTCTGCTGGCGATTGCATTTATATATAATACTAGACTAAGTGGGACCAGTTGGGTCCCAGCATCACAAGGGAGGGCTGGTCCCCCAACACAATATTCCACCTCTCCACCAATTCCAATATTGGTGGCCAGTGGGGAGGGGGGGGGGGGGGGGTTCTGGATTGCTAGTAGGGGTATTGTGGGCTGAAGGGACTGGTTTCCAGAGGGCTAGTATGGACATTGTGGGCCAAATGGATTCTTGGGCTGGCTGCTCAGTCACTCAAGCCTTTTGTGCTGGCAGCTCACTCACTCATGGCTGTTGGGCTGGCAGTTGACCCACGGCTATTCCTGAAATTCCACTTCAAGCAGGGTGCAAGGCCACCAAATTCAAGTGCAGTTTCTTACCACTTCGAGCAGGGTGCAAGGCCACCAAATTCAAGTGCAGTTTCATACCATTTCAAGCAGGGTTCAAGGCATCTAAAGACAGCGAGTCGTGACGTCTCCCTCCTCCGTCTTGAAGAGACTGAGCTATGCCCACACTTCTGGGTTTTATAGCCCCTCCCCCTCCCACCAGAAGGGATGTGGCCTTCATGGTGTGATTGACAGGGGAGAGAATCTCAACATTTTTTAAACACTAATAACTCTTTCATTTTCATTGATGGGAAAAATCCTCAGCACCTGATGAGCGGAGGGGGACTCTGAGTAAGATGGCCAAAATCACAGCCGTATGTGGTTGCGTTTTTCTAAAATCAATATAAAGCGCAAACAGGAAGTGGTCAAGAATAGCCTTATAATTATATAGAATGCAAGGCAACTTTAATTATGCAAGGCAACTTTAATTATGCAAGGCAACTTTAATTATGCAAGGCAACTTTAATTAGGCAACACAGCTTTAGCATTTCCAAACCAAAGTCAACACAGCTTTAGCATTTCTAAACTATATTTTCAAACCACATTAAGGGCACTGACAGGTCCGTAAAACCACTCACAGTTTAGTAGACATGTCTTCAGTGTTATTCACAGCTCAGACTGAGAGACGTGACCCTCTCGCTCCCCCATCTTGCAGAGACTGGCTGAGGCACTCACCACTTCTGGGTTTTATAGTCCCTCCGGAAGGGGCGTGACCTTCAGGAAAGAGAATCTCACCATTTTTTAAACACGAACAACTCTTTTATTTTTCATCGATGGGAAAATCCTCTTGTCCTGCACAGGGGGACTGAGTAAGATGGCCAAAAATCACAGCCGTAAGTGGCAGCATTTTTTCTAAAATCAATATACAGAACAACAGGAAGTGGTCAAGATCAGACTTTTAGTAATATAGATTATCCAATTTGATTGGATAGCATACAAAATAAAGCTATTCACTGTATTTCGATATATATGTGAATATAACAAAACCTAAACCTAAATCTATGCTACCTGTACCAAAGCCTGACTCATGTTAGGTTGTGTATTTTTTCCAGCAGAGCCTGGTTGTTAACTAATAGAAACATTTGGCGTCTTCTATATTCTAATATATTTGATCAAGAGTGTTTTATTGTCATATGTCCCAGCCAGAAATTCTTACCTGCAGCAGCACAACAGAATATATAAACATAATACTCTGTAAACAATATAATAAATGAAAAAATTCATTATACAGTATATACATATCTATCTATCTATCTATCTATCTATCTATCTATCTATCTATCTATCTATCTATCTATCTATCTATCTATCTATCTATCTATCTATCTATCTATCTATCTATCATATTTATTAGTCAAGTATGTTTTGCAACATACGAGGAATTTCATTTGCCAAGTCAGTCCTACTATTAAAAAGCAACGGAACACACAAAATGCATTTTAACATAAACATCCACCACAGTGACTCCTCTACATTCCTCACTGTGATGGAAGTCGAAAAAATGTTCAAATCTCTTCCCTTAGCTCTCCCGCAGTCGGGAGCTTCGAGCCCTCCGGGATGATGTTGACTCCCATAACTGGCGGCGTTTGGGCACTCCGCATCAGGGTGATCAGCCCCTGCATCGGGGGGATGTCAGCTCCCCGCGCCGGCGAGCAGACCCCGGGTCGGGGCTGGTCGAACCTGTTGGAGCTCCCGACCAGGTCTCTCCCGAGATTGCAAGCTCGTGATGGTAAAGTCCGCAGGCCGTGGATAGAGCGACCCCAGGCAAGTGATCGACTCCAATGTTAGGTCCACGCCCGCGATGGGGCTAAAAGTCAGCTGAGGAGGCCTCCAGCTCCATTGATGGTAGCCCGCAGAGCGACCGGAAACGCTATCCGGAAAATAATCGCATCTCCGGCAAGGTAAGAAACTGAAAAAAAGTAACCCCCAACCCCCACGTAAACAAACCGGAGAACATTTACACAAAACTTTAACACACACTAAAAATTAAAAAGATGAAAAGATAGACAGACTGTTGGCGAGTGCCAATCGTGCGGCGCCCCTGATCTAACTATCCATATATCTATCTATATCTTGTTTGTTTGTATGTTTGTTTGTTTGTATTTTCTGCGTGTACCCGAAACCGCCAAAACAGAACACGATAGCGCTACAATTTTAGACCCACCTTACTCACCATTGCCCTGCAGTGCGCAACAGCAAAGTTGCCTACAGATTGATGTTATATTTTAGAAATTATTGACATTTAAAACTTAAATAACAAAACAGCGCTCCCACTTGCCAGCCGCGCCTGCGCAGTTGGGGCCTTTGCCGAATTTCAGATCGCCATTTTTTCCCCTTTCACTTGTACTTCCCTGGCCTCACAACGGGGACCTGATGACTCCATGGGTAAGTTTTGTTCCATTTTATAAATGCCTTTATTAAATTTAACTTCATTTCTGCTGTCAACGCCACAACTTTGATATCGACAGTTGTGCCTGCGCAGTGCGGGTTCATCAGCAGCACATGCGCAGTTTGGTGAAATATTGCATTGGGGGAATACGTGTGTGTGTGTGTGTGTGTGTGTGTGTGTGTGTGTGTGTGTGTGTGTGTATGTGTGTGTGTGTGTGTGTGTGTGTGTGTGTGTGTGTGTGTGCGTGTGTGTGTGTGTGTGTGTGTGTGTGTGTGTGTGTGTGTGTGTGTGTTACAGAACAGATAACAGATGATGAAGATATTTATAGGTAACTTTGTATGATGTATGCACATGCAAACATTCTCTTACGCAAGTTTAGTGCATATACAGATGGAGTGAAGATGTCTCTGTTCAGGACAATGCCCGCATGTCTATGTAATTCAGAGCTTATTTGAGGTTATAGTGTTTAATAGCCAGATGGCTGTAGGGAAGAAGTTGTTCCTGAACAAGGACGTTACACTATTCAGCCTTCTACATTTTCTTCCCGATGACATGAGTGTGTGGCCAGGATGGCGCGGGTCTCTGATGATGCTGGCTGCTTTTGAGGCAGCGGTTCTTGTAGATCCCTTCGATGGTGGGTCCTATTGTGGTTTCTTTCTGATGTTGATCTACTGTGAGCCAGTTTGCTTCACTAAGACCTTCCTCCAGTGGGTGTAGCCTAACAAACAACCACGAACAAAAGGCAACATTTTTCCCAGCTCTGCAGCATTCCTTCAATGATTTGGCTTGGACTTGCTGTATTTTTTAATATTGGAACAACATGGGCCTCTCTCCAATCAATGGTAACAATCCAGACCATAAACGGACAGTTTAAACACACAAGCAGAATTCTGCCCCATTTCTTTACGTTGGAGTAAATGTTTGTAGGGGCAGCTGTTTTGATCAGTTTAAAGAAATATTTAATCCAGCATTGACTCCATAAATTACTACAGGTGCACAACCTTTTATCCGAAAGCCTTGGGACCAGACACTTTTCGTAATTCAGAATTTTTCGGCTTTCGGATTGGAAGATTTTTAGCGTAGATTTTAACGGCTGGCTCAGTGGTAGAGTGCTCGGCTCATATCCGCAAGGTCGCGAGTTAGCGCCTCGATCCCGGCAGTTACTCGATCGCGAGTTTGAGTCTTCAATGTAGTTTTTTCTTGCAGAATAGGAGAGAATAGGGAGGGTTAGGCTGGGATCATTCTCTGCAAGATGATCTTAGTGCGGGAGACAAGTGTAGGAGAGGTGTACTGACTGTGTGGGCAGAACTTTGGAAGTGATTGCCCACCATTCTCAAAAGCCGCTGTGTCTCCCTGTCCCTGGGATAGCAGGGGGCGATTAAACAGCACAATACCCCCCTCCCCCTCCAACTCCAGAGGAATCCGCTCCCCGATGGGCCGCTACGGCGACAAGTGGCAGTTCGCCCACAGCCCGAGCTGCGCCACCCCAAGAACAAGACGTACCTTGCACACCATCAGCTTCTGCCCCTACGGGGAGCGTGTTCCTCTGGAGTTGGAGCGGGGCTGGGCTGGAGTTGCTGATCTGGGATCTCCGTGCTTGCAGTGGGCCTGGGGGTCGGTGTCCCATTGGTCCTGACGTCTCCGGTGACTGGCACTGACCTGCTGGCATCGCTGACGTGAAGACAGTGCAAAGCCCCCGCGCCGGTGCGGTTTTAACTCAGTGGGCAGGCAGCAGCAGATTGTCAATTATTAACCCTCCCGCGCAATATACCCTCACCTTCTCTTTTATGAATGGGGATTTAGTTTTCCTTTCTTCGAGGACCGACCGGAGGTTCCGCTGTCACCTCTGCGGGCCGCCCTCGGTGAACGTCTTCAAGGACCTTTCTTCAAGGACCGAAAAAATGTCCGCTATTCGGAGCTTTTCGTTATTTGGAATTTCGGATAAAAGGTTGTGCACCTATTGCCAACTCTATCATCTAATACAAAATAACTAATTTTAACCTAACCATTTGGAAAATTGACAGGATCGGATGCAACAGTGGTTTCACATTTGCCCCAATTTTACTTTTTATTGTAATGTTCAGAGATATTTCCTCTTGAAAATATAGAATCTGCCCCCAGCGATCCCACTTCAAACTAAGGATTTCTAACACATCAGACAATTACTGCAACATACAGTGCATTCAGAAAATATTCAGACCCCTTCATTTTTTCCACATTTTGTTACGTTACAGCCTTATTCTAAAATGGATTAAATGTATTCTTTTTATCATCAATCTACCCACAATACCCCATAATAAAAAAGCGAAAACAGGAATGGAGGGTTATGGTCTGAGTGCAGGTAGATGGGACTAGGGGAGAATAAGTGTTCAGCATGGACTAGAAGGGCCGAGATGGCCTGTTTCCGTGCTGTAAATTGTTATATGGTTATATGGTTGTTATAGGTGTTCAGAATTTTTTTCAAAATAATTAAAAATAAATAACTGAAATATCACATTTACATAAGTATTCAGACCCTTTACTCAGTACTTTGTTGAGGCACCTTTGGCAGCGATTACAGTCTCATGTCTTCTTGGGTATGATGCTACAAGCTTGGCACACCTGTATTTGGGTAATATCTCCCATTCTTCTCTGCAGATCCTCTCAAGCTCTGTCAGGTTGGATGGGGAGCATCGATGCACAGCTATTTTCAGGTCCGTCCAGAGATGTTCGATCGGGTTCAAGTCCGGGCTCTGGCTGGGCCAATCAAGGACATTCACAGACTTGTCATGAAGCCACTCCTGCGTTGTCTTGGCTGTGTGCTTAGGGTCATTTTCCTGTTGGAAGGTGAACCTCCGCCCCAGTCTGAGGTCCTGAACACTCTGGAGCAGGTTTTCATCAAGGACCTCTCTGTACTCATCTTTCCCACGATCCTGACTAATCTCCCAGTTCCTGCCGCTGAAAAACATACCCATAGCATGGTGCTGCCTCCACCATGTTTCATGCTGTGGGGATGAGCATGAGGCACTCTGGCCAAAGAGTTCAATCTTGGTTTCATCAGGCTAGAGAATCTTGTTTCTCATGCCTTTTGGTAAATTCCAAGTGGGCTGTCATGTGCCTTTTACTGAGGAGTGGCTTCTGTCTGGCCACTCTACGATAAAGGCCTGATTGGTGGATGCTGCAGATATAGTTGTCCTTCTGGAAGGTTCTCCCATCTCCACAGAGCTCTGGAGCTCTGTCAGAGTGACATTGGGATTTTGGTCACCTCCCTGACCAAGGCTCTTCTCCCCCATGCTCAGTTTGGCCGGGCGGCCAGCTCTATGAAGAGTCCTGAATTCTTCCATTTAAGAATGACGGAGGCCACTGTTCTCTTACAATACAATACAATACAATACCGTTTATTTGTCATTTGAACCTCACATGAAATTCAAACGAAATTTGGTTTCTGCAGTCATACAAGAAAAGAACCAAGACACACACCAACACAATTTACACAAACATCCATCACAGTGAATCTCCTCCTCACTGTGATGGAAGGCAAAGTCTTGTCTCTCCCCTGCTCTCCATTCCTCTCCCGAAGTCAAAGTCAAAGTCCCCGGCGGGCGCCAGCAAGTCCCACGGCCACTTAAAGCCGCGCCGGGCGATGTAAGGCCCTGCTCCGGATCTTGATGTTGGAGCCCTCGGCTGGCGTTAGCAAGTCCGTGGCCATTTAAAGCCGCGCCGGGCGATGTAAAGCCCCGCTCCAGGTCACTCTCAACCGTGCAATTCGAGCGGGAGAAGTCGCCGTTGCCGGTGCCCCGCAAAGCAGTCTCCCACCGGGGACCCGCAAGCTCCCGGTGTCACCATCCACCGGAGTCGGGTCACAGCAGCTCGCCACCGCATCTCTCCAGGCTCCGAAGCCGGCCAGCTCCACGATGGTAGGTCCGCAGCTCCGCAGGCTCCGTGACTTGAGCTGTCGTTCCAGTTGGAGGCCGCCCACGGTGCTAGGCCCCAACGGCAACGGAGACCCGACAGGGAAAAGGTCGGGTCCCCGTACAGGGAAGAGATCTAAAAGTTTCCCCCACCCACCCCCCGCCCCCCACACAGTCAAAAACCCACCACAAACTATACACTTAACAGGACAATAAAATAAAAAAAGACAGACGGACTGCAGAGGCCGCTGCGGCATAGGTCGCGCCGCCAACCCAGGAGATCTGCAATGCTGCAGAAATTGTTTTATACCCTTCCCCAGATCTGTGTCTCGATACAATCCTGTCTCGGAGGTCTACGGACAATTCTTCATGGCTTGGTTTTTGCTCTGACATGCACTGCCAACTGTGAGACCTTATATAGACAGGTGTGTGCCTTTCCAAATCATGTCCACACAATTTAACTTACCACTGGAGGACTCCAATCAAGTTGTAGAAACATCTCAAGGATAATTGATGGAAACAGGATGAACCTAAGCACAATTTTGAGTGTCATAGCAAAGGGTCTGAATACTTATGTAAATTTGATATTTCAGTTTTTTCTTTTTAATTACTTTTCAAACATTTCTAAACACCTGTTTTCGCTTCTTCATTCTGAGGTATTAGATTGATGATTAAAAAAAATGAATTTAATCCATTTTAAAATAAGGCTGTAACGTAACAAACTGGGGAAAAAGTGAAGGGTTCTGAATAATTTCTGAATACACTGTATCCAAAGCCTAGATATTGGATCATACAATTCTGCTTCTTAAACACGGTATCACTTGGAATTTTACCCAGAGCTAATTGCATTGTGTGCAGCACGGTGGCACGGTGGTAGAGTTTCTGACTTACAACACCAGAGACCCAGGTTCGATCCTAACTATGGGTGCTGTCTGTATGGAGTTTGTACGTTCCCATGACCTACGTGGGTTTTCTCTGGGTGCTCCGATTTCCTCCCACACTCCAAAGGTGTACAGGTTTGAAGGCTATTTGGCTTTGTAAAAATTGTAAATTGTCCCTAGTGAGTGTAGGGTAGTGTTAGTGTGCTGCGTTCGCTGGTGGGCATGGACTCCGTGGGCCGAATGGCCTGTTTCCGCACTGTATCTCTCAACTGAACTAAACTAACCTAATGCATTGGGTGAGATCGTAGTGAGAGGAAAATGAGACTGAGCGATCAATGTTTTCCTGGCATCGGGAACATAACTGTCACTGGATCCAAACCACGTTTTCTGTTGAAACAACATAAAAATGCACTTTGAAGCTCCACGCTGAAACTGTACTAGGAGCAGCACGTACATTTTTCTGCTTTTATGTGTATTTGTGATGGTATTTTAATTGGTGAGCAGCTAACTGAACAAATCTTGTGAGGTCTTGAAATGGTTTAGGACATTGCTCCACTGTCCAATGGAAGAGCATGCAGGTCACCCTCCTGTTGAGGTTAGTGAGTTGCCTGATTCCCTTGGGCAATAGGACTTCCCTCTCGGCATGCATCTTATTCATTAGGACTTTTGATGCTAAATCCAGGAGCTCTCACTCGTGGCACTCAGAATGTGTGTTACTGGTCTCTAGCGCGATCAGGCTGGAGTTCCGTTCTGATTGCAACAGACTTCAAATGCTGGCAGCTGCATTGTCCAGTTTCAGCAGAATCCGAGCATGTTACATTTTATGTACTAAAGCTGATTTAAACTTGTTTTTGACCGATCTCACTGTCTTTTCAGGAAGGCCTGGATAGAGTAGATGTGGAGAGGATGTTTCCACGAATGGGAGAGTCTAGGACCAGAGGCCATAGTCTCAGAATAAAAGGATGTACCATTTGAAAGGAGATGAGGAGGAATTTCTTTAGTCAGAGGGTGGTGAATCTGTGGAATTCATTGCCACAGATGGCAGTGGAGGCCAAGTCATTGGGTGCTTTTAAAGCAGGGGTTGACAGGTTCTTGATTAGTAATAGTATCAGAAGTCATGGGGAGAAGGCAGGAGAATGGGATTGAGAGGGAAAGCGCCTCTACTTCCTGAGAAGATTACGGAGAGTCGGATTGTCAAGGAAGACTCTCTCTAACTTCTACAGGTGCACAGTCGAGAGCATACTGACCGGTTGCATCGTGGCTTGGTTCGGCAATTTGAGCGCCCTGGAGAGGAAAAGACTACAAAAAGTAGTAAACACTGCCCAGTCTATCATCGGCTCTGACCTTCCTTCCATCGAGGGGATTTATCGCAGTCGCTGCCTCAAAAAGGCTGGCAGTATCATCAAAGACCCACACCATCCTGGCCACACACTCATCTCCCTGCTACCTTCAGGTAGAAGGTACAGGAGCCTGAAGACTGCAACAACCAGGTTCAGGAATAGCTACTTCCCCACAGCCATCAGGCTATTAAACCTGGCTCGGACAAAACTCTGATTATTAATAACCACTTTCTGTTATTTGCACTTTACCAGTTTATTTATTCATGTGTGTATATATTTATATCATGGTATATGGACACATTTATCTGTTTTGTAGTAAATGCCTACTATTTTCTGTGTGCTTAAGCAAAGCAAGAATTTAATTGTCCTATACAGGGACACATGACAATAAACTCACTTGAACTTGAACTATATTAGCCATGATTGAATGGTGGAGTAGACTTGATGGGCTGAATGGCCTAATTCTACTTCTATAATATATGATTTGATGAAGTCATGAACCAATTTGTTACTGATGCCAATTGCTACTACAATAGCTTAATGCATCAGAAATAGTAACATACACAGACAATAGGTGCAGGAGTAGGCCATTCGGCCCTTTGAGCCAGCACTGCCATTCAATGTGATCATAGCTGATCATCCACAATCAGTACTCCGTACTTGCCTTCTCCCCAAACCCCTTGATTCCGCTAGCCCTAAGAGCTCTATCTAACTCCCTTTTGAATGCAACCAGTGAATCGGCCTCCACTGCTTTCTGAGGCAGAGAATTCCACAAATTCACAACTCTCTGTGTGAAAAAGATATTCCTCATCTCCGTTCTAAACGGCCTACCCCTTATTCCTAAACTGTGGCCCCTGGTTCTGGACTCCCCCAACATCGGGAACATGTTTCCTGCATCCAGCGTGTCCAAACCCTTAATAATTTTATATGTTTCGATAAGATGCCCTCTCATCCTTCTAAATCCCAGTGAATACAAGCCTAGTCATTCCAGATTGACTTACAATAAATTGAGATACAATTTATAGTCTTTATCCACAATTTGCTTCACTGTCTTTCAACAAAGATAGGAGGCCTTATTCTCTCAATATCTGTTTTCTTAAAGCCTATATACTGTAAAAAATCCCTGCCTATCGGTTGTACCTTTGGATAACAATATGCTTAACATGCTCATTTTTCATTCTGCCTGCCCCGAAAATAATTTTCAGAGGGTGAAGCTTGTTCTGGCGTTGACCTGCGATGGTATATTGGCATTGTTTAAAATTAGAGTTTGGATTATTTAACAGCCAGCAGATTAGGGGCAGCTGCACGATTGTACCAGGAGCTTTGAGGGTA
Source organism: Amblyraja radiata (assembly GCF_010909765.2). Classification (NCBI taxonomy): domain Eukaryota; kingdom Metazoa; phylum Chordata; class Chondrichthyes; order Rajiformes; family Rajidae; genus Amblyraja; species Amblyraja radiata. Next base: position 160,065,435 of record NC_045956.1, read on the forward strand.
ATCTTCTGCAACCTGTACAGTGAGGATGTGCGGATTTAAATACCAGACAGGAAAAACTTAGGCTTGAGGGTAACTATCATACAATTTGTCATTGAATACCACAAACAAGAAAATGTATTTCATCAAATAATTGCATACTGCACAGATTAACATTTCTGCCTTTAATAATGCGGCCTTTATTCTAATTGACTGTGAGTAGTACCACAGGAGATCTCTTAGATCATGGCAGCAATAAGTATCTTACATTATAAGTTTGCATTCTGTATACCTTACAAAAAGTTTCCTCCCCCTTTCCATTGGGCTACCCAATACTGTCATCCATTAAAATCTCAGGTCCCCTCACCGGGCATTCCCCAGTAAGAGTAAGGGCATTCCCCAGTAGGGCGGCACGGTGGTGCAGAGGCAGAGTTGCTGCTTTACATTGAATGTAGTGCCAAAGACCCGGGTTCGATCCCAACTATGGGTGCTGCCTGTACAGAGATTGTACGTTCTCCCCGTGACCTGCGTGAGATTTCTCTGAGATCTTCGGTTTCCTCCCACACTCCAAAGAAGTACAGGTTTGTAGGTTAATTGGCTTGGTGTATGTGTAAATTGGGTGAATGTGTAAATCGTCTCTAGTGGGTGTAGGATTGTGTTAATGTACAGGGATCGCTGGTCGGCGCAGACCCTGAGGTCCTGTTTCCACGCTGAGGGTCTAAATATACAAAACATAGAAACATAGAAAATAGGTGCAGGATTAAGCCAGCATCAAAATTCAATATAATCTGAAGAAGGGTTTTGGCCCGAAACGTCGCCTATTTCCTTCGCTCCATAGATGCTGCTGCACCCGCTGAGTTTCCTCAGCAATTTTGTGTACCTTCAATATAATCATGTCTGATCATCCGAAAACAGTATCCCATTCCGTCTTTTCCCCCAAATCCCTTGGTTCCCTTAGCCATAAGAGCTAAATCTAACTCTCTCTTGAAAACATCCAGTGAATTGGCCTCCACTGCCTTCTGTGGCAGAGAATTCCACAGATTCACAATATTTGTCAACAGGTTTTTCCTTAGCTCAGTCCTAAATGGCCTACCGCTTATTCTTAAACTACCCCTAGGAACATTTTTTCATGCATCTACCCTGTCCAATCCGCCAAGAATTTTATGTTTCTATAAGATCCCCTCTCACCCTTCTAAATCCCAGCGAATGCAAGACTAGTCGATCCATTCTTTCATCATACTTTCATCATTCTTTCATCAGTCTCGCCATCCCGGGAATTAACCTGGTGAACCTACGCTGCACTCCGTCAATAGCAAGTATGTCCTTCCTCAAATTAGGAGACCAAAACTGCACACAATACTCCAGGAGCGTTCTCACCAGGGCCCTGTACAACTGCAGTAGGACCTCCTTGCTCCTAAACTCAAATCCTCTCGCAATGAAGACCAACATGCCATTTGCTTCACTACCGGCTCTACCTGCATGCTTACTTTCAGTGACTGATGTGCAAGCATACCCAGGTCTCGTTGCACCTCCCCTTCTCCTAATCCGACACCATTCAGATAATAATCTGCCTTCCTGTTCTTGCCACCAAAGTAGATAAACTCACATTTATCCACATTATACTGCATCTGACATGCTTCTGCTCACTCACCCAACATATCCAAGTCACCCTGCAGCCTCATAGCATCCTCCTCGCAGCTCAAACTGCCACCCAGCGTTGTGTCATCCGCAAACTTAGAGATGTTACATCCCTCATCTAAATCATTAATATATATTGTAAACAACTGGGGTGCCAGCACTGAGCCCTGTGGCACCCCACTAAACTAAACGAAACTAAAGATGTTTGTCCAAACTCAAGCCATTAGCGTTAAGTATGATACTGTATTCAATTACTTGAAATTTCAGGCATTTGTGCCTTTAGGCCTCAGACAGGAGAGGAATCCTGGCCTCACTCTGTGAGTAACCTAAACAAGTCATGTGAAAAATGCAGGGAGGAGCCAGACCTCCAACCTCGCCTACGGTGACAGAAAATACCTCTCTGATTTGACAAGTCCTTCCATTGTTTGTTGCATGTTTTTGGCAAGAGATCAAAGCCTCGGCAGTGCCACAGACAACAGTCTCACTCAAAAGTCTGCTCTTACAAGAAAAGCATCGCAGCTGATTGTGGGCGGCCACGGTGGCGCAGTGGTAGAGTTGCTGCCTTTCAGCGTTTGCAGTGTCGGAGACCCTGGTTCGATCCCAACCACGGGTGTTGTCTGTACGTAGTTTGTGCTTTCTTCCCCTGAGATCTTCGGTTTCCTCCCACACTCCAAAGATATACAGGTTTGTAGGTTAATTGGCTTGGTGTATGTGTAAATTGGGTGTATGTGTAAATTGTCCCGAGTGTGTGTAGGATAGTGTTAATGTGCGGGGATTGCTGGTCAGCGCGGAGTCGGTGGGCCGAAGGGCCTGTTTCCGAGCTGTATCTATAAACTAAACTAAACTAAGCTGAGGCCCCCCCATCCCAGGCTGGCAGACATAACATCCACTGGGGGTCAGAGCTGGAAACCTGCGACTGTCCTGGAGATTGAGTAAGTGTGCATGTGTATATATACACACTGAACTTTTTTTCTCCCATTATGTATTATGTTTACTTATTCTGTTGTGCTGCAACAAGCAAGGATTTCATTGTCCTATCTGGGACACATGACAATAAAACACACTTGACTCTTGACACTTGAACCTAATCACCCCCAGGATCGAACATAGAACAAAACAGCACAGGAATAGGCCATTTGGTCCAAAATATCTGTGCCGACCCTGATGCAGGGACCATATCTTATTTGACTGCACATAATCCATATCCCTCCATTAGCTGCATATCCATATGCCTATCCTAAATGCTCTCCAAAGGTTGTGGGCAGTTCACTCAGTGCAAACCAGCACTTGACACTTGGGTCCCACTGATCTCTCTGGTGCATTGTCTCAGCATCGAGTGATAGAATCATAGAGTCATGCAGCAAGGAAACAGGTCCTTTGCTCCAACTTGTCCATGCTACCAAGATACCTCAAGACACCCCACTTATCCACATTTGATCATTTCCTGTCCTATCTATGTCCAGGTGTCAACGCTGTTCCAGGTGTCAACTTCTCTACATCGGCGAGACCAAGCGCAGGCTCGGCGATCGATTTGCTGAACACCTCCGCTTAGTCCGTCTTAACCAACCTGATCGTCCAGTTTCTGAGCACTTCAACTCCCCCTCCCATTCCCACACTGACCTTTCTGTCCTGGGCCTCCTCCATTGCCAGAGTGAGGCCCAGCGCAAATTGGAGGAACAGCACCTAATATTATGCTTGGGTAGTTTACACCCCAGCGGTAAGAACATTAACTTCTCTAATTTTAGATAGCTCTTGCTTTCTCTTTCCATCCCCTTCCCCTTCCCAGTTCTCCCACAAGTCCTACTGTCTCCGAACTACTTCCTTCCTTCTTCCCGATCCCCCCCACCCCCCCCCCCACCCGACACCAGTCTGAAGAAAGAGCTCGACCCGAAACGTCGCCAAATCCTTCTCTCCATAGATGCTGCCTCACCCGCTGTGTTTCTCCACCATTTTTTGTCTACTATCTATGTCTCTGTCCTAGAGTATTTTAAATGTTGTTATTGCACCTGCCTCAACTATCTCCACTGACAGCTCCATATATTTACCACCCTCCAAGCGTAAAAGCTGCCCCTCAGTTTCCTCTCACCTCTCACCTTAAGCATATGTCCTCTGATTCTTGATGTCCCTACCCTGGGTAAAACACTCTGTGCATTCACCCTATGTTTCTTTAGTTTAGTTTAGTTTAATTTAGTTTAGAGATACAGCGCGGAAACAGGTCCTTCAGCCCACCGGGTCCGCGCCGACCAGCGATCCCTGCACATTAACATTATCCTACACACAACTGACAATTTTTATATTTACTGAACCAATTTACCTACATACCTGTACATCTTTGGAGTGTGGGAGGAAACTGAAGATCTTTGGAGAAAACCCACTTGGCCACGGGGAGAACGTACAAACTCCGTACAAACTCCATACAGACAGCACCCGTGGTCGGGGTCGAACCCGAGTCTCCGGCGCCGCAAGCGCTGTAAGGCAGCAACTCTACCACTGCCCCACCGTGCCGTCCAAATTATCCATTCCCCTCATGATTTTATATACGCCAATAAGATTACCCCTTCTCCTCCTGCACTCCAAGGAATAAAATCCCATCTTGCCCAATATCTCCCTATAGCTCAGGCCATCTAGTCCTGGCAACATCCTCGTAAATTTTCTCTGCACTCTTTCCAGCTTAATGGCATCCTTCTTTTAACAGACGTAATAATTACTAACAACCATCAGGGACCCTCTGACTGCCATAAAATGTACCAAGGAGGTCCTCAGAAATTGGATTACAACCTTTCACAGTTATTTGGTCCAATGTCATGTGCTTAGTACTAATAGCGTGCTCCATATATAAATGTGAAATTGGCTAAGACGTTGAAAAGCTCTGTGGGTTACAGCCAGAAACTTGCACTGAAGTGGGAGCTCCACATTTGCCTATGGATAATGCATGAAGTGTTCCTGATTGCTATGGCATTGGGGCACTAATCACTGAAAAGCAGCCTAAGGCTGGTGTGTATATGCACCTATCCCTTCCAAAGCCACAATAATTGGAGGGGACTGGATCAGGAATTGTAAGGGTGTGGATCATAGAAACATAGAAACATAGAAAATAGCTGCCGGAGCCAGCACCTTCGAGCCAGCACCGCCATTCAATATGATCACGGCTGATCATCTAAAATCAGTACCCCGTTCCTGCTTTTTCCCCATATCCCTTGATTCCGTTAGCCCTAAGAAAGACGGGCAGAAGGGATTAGTTTAACTTGGCATCTTGCCCTGTTCCTGTTCCTGATCATGAAGGGAATAGATAGGATGAATGGTCAGGCTTCTACCCAGGGTTGGCGAATCAAGGCTCTATTACTGTGCTGTACTGTATACTACATTCTACATAACCATCTGTCCTGATCGAATCTGGACTGAGTGACCATATCAGAGGTGCACAATGATTAGTGAGGCAGAGATCACAACACCAGTGTGCTTCATATGAACATCTACAAGGAATGACCAAAGATATTCTGAGCAGTGTCAACTGAGCACCATGTGTTCATGGCTTTTATTTTGTGTATGTTAAAAGATCATAGGTTGCACTTAAAAGAAGAGACATCATCATCTGGTTCTTGATTCCTCTACCCGGGTACCCTGCCTTCATCTGCCAGAGTATTGAATACAGAAGTCGGGAGGTGATGCTGCAGTTGTATAAGACAATGGAGAGGCCATGTTTGGAGTATTGTGTTCAGTTTTGGACACCACGTTATACTTCTAGCGAATGAAACATAAACCAAAGGAATAGTTAATAATAATAATAATAATAAATTTTATTTATGGGCGCCTTTCAAGAGTCTCAAGGACACCTTACAAAAATTTAGTAGGTAGAGGAAAAACATGTAAGCGGAATGAAATAAATAGTAGAGACATGACTAGTACACAAAGTAAAGACAGAATTCAATACAAAACACAATATGAGGCAATTAATGCACAGATGAAAAGGGAGGGGGACGTGGGGCTAAGGATAGGCAGAGGTGAAGAGATGGGTCTTGAGGCGGGACTGGAAGATGGTGAGGGACACGGAATTGCGGATCAGTTGGGGGAGGGAGTTCCAGAGCCTGGGAGCTGCCCTGGAGAAGGCTCTGTCCCCAAAACTGCGGAGGTTGGACTTGTGGATGGAGAGGAGGCTGATGTGGATCTGAGGGACCGTGAGGGTTGGTAGGGGGAGAGGAGGTCAGTGAGATATGGGGGGGCCAGATGGTGGAGGGCTTTGTAGGTGAGCATCAGGATTTTGTAGTTGATCCGGTGGGAGATGGGAAGCCAGAGAAGTTGTTTGAGGACTGGAGTGATGTGATGCCAGGATTTGGTGTGGGTGATGAGTCGGGCGGCTGCGTTCTGGACCAGTTGGAGTCGGTTGATGTAGGTGGAGCTGATGCCAAGGAGAAGTGAGTTGCAGTAGTCCAGTCGGGAGGAGATGAAGGCATGGATAAGTCTTTCAGCAGCGGGAGGTGTGAGAGAGGGTCGGAGTTTAGCGATGGTAGGGAATTGAAGAATGTAGGTGAACAGAGAGATCTGGGAATAACTGTGCACAGTTCCCTGAAAGTGGAATCTCATGTAGATAGGGTGGTAAAGAAAGCTTTTGGTGTGCTGGCCTTTATAAATCAGAGCATTGAGTATAGAAGTTGGGATGTAATGTTAAAATTGTACAAGGCATTGGTGAGGCCAATTCTGGAGTATGGTGTACAATTTTGGTCGCCTAATTATAGGAAGGATGTCAACAAAATAGAGAGAGTACAGAGGAGATTTACCAGAATGTTGCCTGGGTTTCAGCAACTAAGTTACAGAGAAAGGTTGAACAAGTTAGGGCTTTATTCTTTGGAGCGCAGAAGGTTAAGGGGGGACTTGATAGAGGTTTTTAAAATGATGAGAGGGATAGACAGAGTTGACGTGGAAAAGCTTTTCCCACTGAGAGTAGGGAAGATTCAAACAAGGGGACATGACTTGAGAATTAAGGGACTGAAGTTTAGGGGTAACATGAGTGGGAACTTCTTTACTCAGAGAGTGGTAGCTGTGTGGAATGAGCTTCCAGTGAAGGTGGTGGAGGCAGGTTCGTTTTTATCATTTAAAAATAAATTGGATAGTTATATGGATGGGAAAGGAATGGAGGGTTATGGTCTGAGCGCAGGTATATGGGACTAGGGGAGATTATGTGTTCGGCACGGACTAGAAGGGTCGAGATGGCCTGCTTCCGTGCTGTAATTGTTATATGGTTATATGGTTATATGATGTTGCTGAGATGAAAGAAGGAGGTTTTAATGACATGGCGGATGTGAGGCTCAAGGAAGAGGGTGGAATCAAAGATCACGCCAAGGTTGCGGGCCTGGGGAGATGGGTAGACAGTGGTGCCGTCGATGGTGAGAGTGGGATTATTGATTTTGCTGAGTGTGGCTTTGGAGCCTATGAGGAGGAATTCTGTCTTATCGCTGTTGAGTTTGAGGAAATTATGTTGCATCCAGGTTTTTATAGCTGACAAACAGGAGTTGATATGGGAGAGGGGGGGTTGTAGGGGGATTTGGTGCCGAGGTAGATCTGGGTGTCATCAGCGTAACAGTGGAAGCCCAGGTTGAAGTGGCGGAGTATCTGACCAAGGGGGAGGATGTAGATGATGAAGAGGAGGGGGCTGAGTACGGAGCCTTGGGGAACGCCTTGAGTGACTGTGGCTGTAGCAGATGTGTGGTTGTGGAGAGAGATGAAGTGGGATCTGTTGGAAAGGTAGGAACGGAGCCAGCTGAGTGCAGAGCCTTCAATGCCGAGGTCTTTTAGTCTGGTGAGCAGGATGTTATGGTTCACTGTATCGAAGGCTGCGCTCAGGTCGAGGAGGATGAGGATGTTGAGGGAACCAGTGCCAGCAGAGGTGAGGAGGTCGTTGAGGACTTTGAGGAGAGCAGTTTCTGTGCTATGGAGGGGGCGAAAGCCAGATTGGAGTTAAATCTCAAGCTGAGTATTGAGCAGCCAGGTTACTGTCTCTGTGTCAATGTCTGCCAGGCCCTGAGCTCCATTTGGTGGGTGGGAGAGCGGGCACCCAGAGATACATGGTTGGCAGTCTGTTGTTCTGCTCCGCATTCACAGGCTGGGCTCTGGCGGAGCCCCCATCTGCACATTCCTTTGGTTTATGTTTCATTCGCAAGAAGAAGACCATGTTATGGGGAAGATATTGTCAAGCTGGAAAGGGTGCAGAGAAGATTTACAAGAATGTTGTCAAAACTCGAGGTTCTGAGCAACAGGGAAAGATTGAGCAGGCTGGGACTTTATTCCTTGCAGGATGAGGGGTGATCTTATGGAGGTGTACAAATTGATGAGAGGAACAGATTGGATAAACGCACTGAGCCTCTTACCCAGCAGTGAACGTACAGTAGGTTTAAGGTGAGGCGGGAAAGATTTAATTGAAACCTGATGGGGTAACTTTTTCCACACAGAGGGTGGTGGGTGTATGGAATGAGCTGCCAGAGGAGGTAGTTGAAGTAGATATCTCAACACTTAAGAAACATTTAGACAGGTACATGGATAGGATCAGTTTATAGAGGGTTATGGGCAAAACGCAGGCAGGTGGGTCCAGTCTAGATGGGATATGTTGGTCAGTTTGGGCAAGTTGGGCTGAATGGCCTGTTTCCACTCTGTATGACTCCATAATGTTGCACATGATGCCAAGATAAACTAATCTCATCTGTCAGCACATGATCCATATCCCTCCATTCCCTACATACCCAAAATACTATACAAAAATACAAAGTGCTGGAGGAACACATTGTCACACAGCATTCTAGCAATTGTATTGTACCCGAATATCACCAGACTCAGATTGTTCTCTTTGGAATGCCAGAGGTTGAGGGGAAACCTGATCGTAGTACAGTATAAACGATTCTGAGAAATTGGAGGAAGGATAGACTATAGTCAGAACTTCATTCGCTGTGTGGAAATGCCAAAGACTAGACGACAAAGCTTTAAGGTGAGAGGGGCAAAGTGTGGGGGTGTTGAGCGGGAAAGGTTGTTTTTACACAGAGGGTTCAGGATGCCTCGAAGTTGCTGCCAGCGGTGGTGGTGGACACATATATGATAGTGGCATTTGAGGCTTTTTTATAGAAACATAGAAACAGAAAATAAGTGCTGGAGTAGGCCTTTCCGCCCTTCGAGCCAGCACCGCCATTTAATATGATCACGGCTGAACATCCAGAATCAGTACCCTGTTCCTGCTTTCTCCCCATATCCCTGATTTTGTTAGCCCTAAGAGCTAAACCTAACTCTCTCTTGAAAACATCCAGTGAATTAGCCTCCACTGACCTCTGTGGCTGAGAATTCCACAGATTCACAACTCTCTGGCTGAAAAAGTTTTTCCTCATCTCAGTCCTATATAAGGCATACCCCTTATTCTTAAACTGTGACCCCTGGTTCTGGACTCCCTCAACATGGGGACCATATTTCCTGCATCTAGCCTGTCCAATCCTTTAAGAATTTTGTATGTTTCTAAAAGATCCCTCTCATCTTTCTAAACCAGTGAATATAAGCCCAGTCAACCCATTCTTTCATCACATGTCAGACCCACCACCCCTGGAATTAACCTGGAGAACCTACGCTGCACTCCCTCAATAGCACGAATGTCCTTCCTCAAAGTAGGAGACCAAAATTGCACACAATACTCCAGGTGCAGTCTCACCAGGGCGCTGTACAACTGCAGTAGGACCTCCTTGCTTCTATACTCAAATCCTCTCGCTATGAAGGCCAACATTCCATTAACTTTCTTCACTGCCTGCTGTACCTGCATGTTTACTTTCGGTGACTGATGTACAAGGACACCTAGGTCTTGGTTTTCACATGCCCTTTTCATAATCTGACACCATTCAGATAATAATCTGCCTTCTTGTTCTTGCCACCAAAGTGGATAACCTCACATTTATCCACATTATACATCTGCCATGCATCTGCCCACTCACCCAACCTATTCAAGTTACACTGCAGTCTCATAGCATCCTCATCACAGCTCACACTGCCACCCAGCTTTGTGTCATCCACAAACTTAGAGATGTTAGGAGATGTCTTTATAGTTTATTTTAGTTTAGTTTAGAGATACAGCGCGGAAACAGGACTTTTGGCCCACCGAGTCCGCATCGACGAGTGATCCCTGCACATTAATGCTATCTTACACACACTAGGAACAATTTTACATTCAAACCAAGCCAATTAACATACAAACCTGTACGTCTTTGGAGTGTGGGAGGAAACTGAAGATCGCGGGAAAAACCCACGTGGTCACGGGGCGAACATACACACTCCGTACAGACAAGCCCCCATGGTCGGGATCGAACCCGGGTCTCTGGCGCTGTAAGCGCTGTAAGGCAACAACTCTACCACTGCGCCACCGTGCCGCCCATGGATTCTATGGATACGCAGGGAATGGAAGAATATGCATCATGTGCAGACAGATGAGATTAATTTATCTTGGCATCATGTTCAGCACAGACTTTGTAGGCCAAAGGGTTTGTTCCTGTGCCTTATATTTCTATGATATATGTTCAACATCTTTGGTCAATGCCCAATGATCAAAGCTCATCAATGTGTTAACATCCACAGTGAAAGACAATTGAGCAATATTCAAGCTTGAATTTGAGCCTTCACATTATGCAATCTACTTCCTGCACTGCAATGAGCAGCTCCAGCGCATGTGTCTCTGTTGTACCTTGAACGGTTCACTCGCCTTGGCTAAAGGTTCAGGTTAAGTAGCCATTTCTTCCTGTGGGAAAATGTGCTCAGTGTTTGGTGCGTGACATAACATATGGAACAACCATGAGTCACCACTTCGAGGAATGGAAGGAAAAAAAACTGTCTAGATCAGTGAAGCAAGTTGGATAGCAGATCATTTGTACATTTTCATGCTGGGTGGTATGAATGACAATGGACAGTAAATTGGTAGATCAAGGATCTGGCCACATATACATAATTACATTATAGACATATAGACATATACCCACATATACATAATTACATTATGTATATGTGGGTATATGTCTATAAACACACTGAACTATTATTTTCTCGTTTAATATATTGATTACAGAGTACTATGTTTACATACGTTATTCTGTTGTGCTGCTGCAAGTAAGAGTTTCATTGTTCTATCTGGGACATATGTCAATAAAACACTCTTGACTTGGCATTCACTTGCCATTTTATGTCAAAAAAAGTCAATCCAAATAACGCAACAATCAACAACTCAAATAATGTGGTCAGGGACTAGAAAACCATACACAACAATATTAATGCCAGGTTCTTTTACTGATTTCCTACATGGAGCTGGCCTTAAGGTTTGCCCACTGTGCTGGTTAAGGGCTCATTACATTTACAGAAGATGACAACAGCTGGGCACAAGATTAAACAATTTCTGGGAATTATTCATAAACAGCAGTGTGTACAAAGGCATGCATTAAATCAAGTCATAGACCACCCCATAAATACAATCACTTAAATAAATGTACCATTCAAAAGACAACAAATATCACCAATTTAGTTTAATTGGAGACATAGTGAAAAAGATGCAGGACCACAGGAAAATAAATAACATCAAGTTTGTAATCATGCTGATCAGAGCTGTTATTTTCAACTATGGTTCAAAGGTTCAAAGGTGTTTTATTGTCACGTGTATCAAAAGGTATAGTGAGTTTCGATTTCACGATACAGTCAAACTACAGTTTGAAGAGAGTTGTGCATTATACTAAACTGGATGACAATAAACAGTGGGTGCAGGAGTAGGCCATTCAGCCCTTCGAGCCAGCACCGCCATTCAATGTGATCATGGCTGATCATCCACAATCAGTACCCCGTTCCTGCCTTCTCTCCATATCCCTTGACTCCGCTATCTTTAAGAGCTCTATCTAACTCTCTCTTGAAAGCATCCAGAGAATCGGCCTCCACCACCCTCTGAGGCAGAGAATTCCACAGACTCACAACTCTCTGGGTAAAAAGTTTTTCCTTATCTCCGTTCTAAATGGCCTACCCCTTATTCTTAAACTGTGGCCCCTGGTTCTGGACTTCCCCAATATCAGGAACATGTTTCCTGCCTCTAACATGTCCAATCCCTTAATAATCATATGTTTTAATAAGGTATCCTCTCATCCTTCTAAATTCTAGTGTATACAAGCCCAGTCTTTCAACATATGACAGTCCCGCGATCCCGGGAATTAAACTCGTGAACCCACTCTGCACTCCCCCAATAGCAAGAATGACCTTCCTCAAATTTGGAGACCAAAACTGCACCAGGGCCCTGTACAACTGTAGAAGGACCTCTTTGCTCCTATACTCAACCCCTTGTTATGAAGGCCAACATGCCATTTGTTTCGTAAACATTACTAGTTCACAAATTCACAATAACCAATGTGTTTTTTGAATAAGAGACACAGAATGCATATTGGTTAATTATCCCACTCAATTTTAATGGAGCTATTAGTTAGGTTTTGTGTGTGGGGTATTTTTCTGGTAATTTACTATCTTGGCACATTTTCAAATAAAGACTATACTTTGTTCGACTTTTCTTTGGATTAAATATGGCTTTGATTTTGCATTTCTTTTAGAACGTAGCCTTGTTTGAATCAGATAATTAATTAAGGGGCTGTGTTTCTATTTTGTTACATGTTTGGTGAAATGGGAATAGACATGAATCAAAGAGCACAAACGAGACGGTCTTGCTTCTTCTCAGCACTTCCTCAGCCACTCCTCAAAGTTACATTTTCACCATCTCCCAAGTGGCTCCTTTTCACGTGACCCCAGGCTGTGAATGTCAATAGCTACTTTCCTGGTGTATTCCTGTTAGGCTGACCCTGTCTTCACCTGGTATATTTCAGCGACAGAGCAGCAATGGGAGATTTCAAATGCTGAACAAGACTGAACATAATACTCCAAATGCAATCTCACTAACGTCTTGTACAACTGTAACAAAACATCCCAACCTATATAGGCCATAAACCTGACTGATGAAGGCCAATGTACCAAAGCCATCCAAATTACACCATGTGGAATTCTCTGCCACAGTGGAGGCCAATTCACTGGATGTTTTCAAGAGAGAGTTAGATATAGCTCTTAGTGCTAGCAAAATCAAGGGATATGGGGAGAAAGCAGGAACAGGGTACTGATTTTGGATCAACCATGATAATATTGAATGGCGGCGCTGGCTCAAAGGGCCGAATGTCCTACTCCTGCACCTATTTTCAATGTTTCTTTGTATCTGCTTGTGATGCCAGTTTCAAGGAACTATGTACCTGAACTGCTAGATTCCTCTACTCCACTCCCCAGGGCCAAGCCATTCAATGTGATCTTATAGAGGTGTAATAGATAGGGTGAATGCACAGAATCTTTTACCCAGAGCAGGGGAATCAAGAAACAGAGGACATAGGTTTAAGGTGAGTGGGGAAAGATTTAATAAGAACCTGAGGGGCAAGGTTTTCACAGAGGAGCTGCCAGAGGAGATAGTTGAGGCAGGTATTATAACAACATGTAATAGACATTTGGACAGGTAGATGGATAGGAATGATTTTGAAGGACATGGGCCTAACGCGGACAAATGGGGCTGGCGTAGATTGACTTCTTGGCCAGCATGGGTAAGTTGGGTCGACGGGTCAAGAACGCTCTTTGTAGCAAATCACCGGATTACACAATTGGTATAGTAATCTCAGTGTATTTCCTCTTCCTAAATGTAAACCAGTGAGGACAGTATTGCTATCACAGTCCTGGCTGGGTCTGTAAAGGTTTGGAACTTGGGCCTTACTGATTTTGCTGTGTGTACATAAAAAACATGTTCAAGCATTTACAATACACACAGGAGTTTATTTATAGAAAATAAATTGCTTAAATGTCCTGAAAACATTTTAGTCAAACATCTTGAAGTGCATTCTACCAGGCTACAATATTTTGGCTTTGTTTCAGAACTTTCTTTCATTCAGCTTTTTTCATCGTCCAATAGAGGATAAAGTGCATTGAGGTTTTTTTTAAATCACACTATGAAATGTGTCTGATAACTTTCTTAAATATTTAGTTTGTAAGGATCCTGGGATGGTAAAGAATATATATGGCACGCTAGCCTTTATTGGTTGGGGCATTGAGTATAAGAGTCAGGAAGTCATAATGCGGCTTTATAGGACATTGGTTCAGCCAGATTTGGATCATTGCCTCATTGCAGTTCTGGTTACCTCATTACAGGAAGGATGTGGAGGCTTTGGAAAGGGTGCAGAGGTTTACCAGAATGATCCTTGGATTAAGGGGGCATTATCGTTAAGTAGAGGTTGGACAGACTTGGATTGTTTTCTCAGAAACACTGGAGGTTGAGGGGAGACCTTATAGAAGTATATAAAATTATGTGATGTAGAGAGGGTAAACAGTCGTAAACTTTTTCTCAGAATAGTAAAATACTGGAGGGCACAAATTTAAGGTGAGATTGGCAAAGTTTAAGAGAGATGTGCAGGGCAATTAATTTATTTCACAGAGGGTGGTGAGTGCCTGGAACTCACTGTAGGGGTGGTGGGGGATGCAGGTACAATGGTGGCGTTTAAGATTCTTACAGATAAGCACATGGACACAGAGGGTGTGGAGGGGTACGGATTATTTAGTTTAATTCAGTTGAGTTTATTGTCACGTGTACTGAGGAGCAGTGAAGAGCTTTTAATACGTGTTAACCAGTCAGCGGAAAGACAATACATGATTACATTCGAGCCATTTACACTGTATAGATGCATGATAAGGGAATTACGTTTATTGCAAGGTTGTGCAAGGGTTGGACTTGGCATCATGTTCACTAAAGACATTGTGGGCCGGTGGGCCTGTTCCTGTGTTGTACTGTTCCTATGTTCTGAGTCACGATAACACTAAGTGCAAATAACCCAATAGAACATTTTTCTTCTTAATTTAGTCTCCTCTCCTGCAGGCACTGACTCATGCTGGGCTAGAAATCCACTCGTGTTGACAGCTCTCTGGTACCTCACCTCAGTCAAATGGTCATTTATTACGTGTGAGTTTAGACAGCAAGTGTTGGCAGGCTGTTCAGTCGTGTGTGGCAGAAGGCATTATAGCCAATTCAAACCTGTCCGCACTTAATATTGATCACAAGCTGGAGCATTAGCTCGTTTTTTCCACTCCCAAGCAAAGAAGTATCCAGGCAAATTGCGTATCAGCAACATTACGTTCTTATGAATAGAAAGACACAGACGTTACAACATGGAAATTATCCAATCCAACTAGTTTGTGTCAGAGTTTATCCTCCACACCAGCAGATAGTTTAAAATACATTTCCTGGGCTGTCCCCATTTCTCCACACGTCACCTCTGGAATTTTGACTGCTGAGATCACTATGAGGCCAGAAATGTTTTCCACTTGCACTCACACCTGTACGACATCTGAAAGCCTTTCCACCATCCACACGGCGCGAGTCCGGCAGGCGATGGAACGCTCTCATGTGCCGCCACAAGCCCAGCTTTAACAACACCAGAAGCTACACATCGTCCACGGGAGAGCAGTCTGCTTGGTTAGTACAGAACACGACACAAAGTGCTGGAGTAACTCAGCGGGTCAGGCAGATTCTCTGGAGAACCTGGATAGGTGACGTTTTGTGTCAGGGCCCTTCTTCAGACTCATTGTTGTGTCGGGGCGGGTGGGGGAGGAGGGGGGGGGGGGAAGGAAAGCTGGAAGAGAGGAGGGACAGGAAAAAGCCTGGTGATAGGTGGATTGAGGGGAGATGAGGGGTTTGTTAGTCAGATGGTTGGACAAAGGCTGGAGATGAAAAGATATACGGTGCGAGATAAGGATGGAAGAGGAGTGAATTGTGAAGCCAGAGGAGTGAATCTAGGTAGAAGGGAGATATACGGGTGCGAGTCTAGGATGGACGCAGGGAAGGTGGGAGGAAGGAAGGGGAGGTGAAGGGGAGAAGGAGGGAAGAAATGCTATGGCAATCATTCACTCTCTCCACCACGGTTCTACCATGGGTGCAGTGTATGCCATGCACAAAATGCACTGGACTTGCATGTTGAGGTTAATCCACGCTTTCCAAAAGGACCTTCTGACAATCAGTGAGCATAGATGACTACACCTTCGCCACAAACGCTGGTGACCCGATAGTCCCCTACTCTACTCCCTATACACTCACAGCTCTGCAGCCAAATTCAACTCTAACTCCATCTACAACTTTGCAGATGACACAACTTTGCTGGGCCAGAACTAACACACGCAACAAAAGAACTATAGCAAACAATGACAAGGCAGAGAACAGGAAGGAGATAGAGAACTAAGATAGAGAACTTGGTAACATTGTGTTAGGCCAATAATCTCTCCCTCAATGTCAGCAAGGCAAAGGAGCTAGTTATCGACATCGGGAAGCATGATGGTGTATGTGCACCAATCAGCATCAATGATGCCGAAGCAGAAGTGGTTGAGAACTTCAAGTTCTTGGGTGTAAATATTATCAGCAATCTGTCGTGGACCAACCACATTGAAGCAGTAACCAAGAAGTCAGTCACAACAACGCCTCTAGTCCCTCACGAGAATGAGGAAATGCAGCATGTCTCCAATGACTCTTACAAACTTCTTCAGGTGCACCTTCGAAAGCATACTGTTCCATCAGAGTTTACTTTGGGAAGAGCTCTGCCCAAGACCACAAGAAAATTGCAGAGAATTGTGGAGGTAGCACAGTCCATCACACAGACTAGACTCCCCACCACTGACTCCATCTACACTTTATGTTGCCTTGGGAGAGCAGACAACATAATCAAATCGCTACCTACCCTGGTCATTCCTTCTTCTCCCTGCTCCCATCGTGCAAAAGATACAGAAGCTTGAATGCATGCACCACCAGACTTGAATGCATGCACCACCAGGTAGCTTCTTCCCTGTTATCAGGCTTCTGAATGGTGTTTCCATTACCTAGAGTACTGTTTGATCCCATTTACCACATGGTGGACATTGAAGGTAGACAAAAGTGCTGAAGAAACTCAGCGGGTGCAGCAGCACCTATGGAGCGAAGGAAATAGGCAACGTTTCGGCCCGAAACGTTGCCTATTTCCTTCGCTCCATAGATGCTGCTGCACCCACTGAGTTTCTCCAGCACTTTTGTCTACCTTCGATTTTCCAGCATCTGCAGTTCCTTCTTAAACACATGGTGGCCATTGAATACTAGTCTGTGGAACTTTTGTGCTCTAATGCTGCGATCTCATATTCTGCTCGCTATATCTTCCTTTCTCTCATATTGTGCTCCACTTAGCTCGGTTGTTTTTATGTGTGGTATTTTATGATCTGATTGAGTAACAGCAGTTTACTGTACAACACCTATTATCAACATACTCAGCAAATATTTATCTACAGAGCAGGAACAGAAACTCCCCCCAAACGGATTAGTTTTGCCAAATAAAATGTAGATTGAGAAGGTTTGGTATGAATGGTTTACAGAAAATTTAGCGTAATCACTTAAGTTTGATTGTCATTGCAGGCTATCCATTGGCAGTCAGAGCAGCCTTTGAACAATTAATCCTCAAGCTAATAAAGTTGTGAAAATGTGGTAATATTCCATACGTAGATGATGAGGCCAGGTTTGGGTATAACTCATGGTTAAGTTTAGTTTAGAGATACAGCGCGGAAACAGGTCCTTCGGCCCACCGAGTACGCGCCGACCAACGATCCCCGCACATTGACACTATCCTGCACACACTAGGGACAATTTCTATTTATACCAAGCCAATTAACCTACAAACGTGTATGTCTTTGGAGTGTGGGAGGAAGCCGAAGATCTCAGAGAAAACCCACGCAGTCACAGAGAGAACGTACAAACTCTCTACAGACAGCACCCGTATTCGGGATGGAACCCGGGTCTCCAGCGCTGTAAGGCAGCAACTCTACCGCTGCACCACCGTGACGCCCTTGTTTTTCCAGAGTATTCAACCCAGTGACCATAAATCCCCTTCCAGCCTGAACATTCTCAAAGTTTCTCACCACGTAACCCCCCCCCATTTCTGGTCAGCATGGATTGGGTGGGCCAAATTGCCTGTTTCCATGCTGCATCCGTAAAACTAAAACGAAAAACTGACAATCCAATATGCGCAGGACTTTGTTGTATCAGACTGCTACTAATATACCAGCACACTTCTTATGCATCTTTTTATTTGTTCCATGGTGGTATAATACATTTTCCAGCGAACCACTTCAGTTTTGGGGAGGGGTGGAGGGGAGGAAGTCAGGATAAAATCAGGATGCAGAAAAGAGGTACTGCAGATGCATTAGAGTCATGGAGTCATAGAATCATGGAGTGATACAGTGTGCAAACAGGCCCTTTGACCCAACTCGCCCACAATGGCCAACAATGTCCCAGCTACACTAGTCCCACTTGCCTGCGCTTGGTCCATATCCCTCCAAACCTGTCCTATCAAAATTGTCCTTATTGAGGTCTAATATCCCACAAAAATGGCCCCAATTTCTCAGACACCCAAAGCCCTCCTGCACCAATTCTCCAGCCATGCATTCATCTGGTCTATTGCCCTATTTGTACTCACTGGAACATGGCACTGTCAGTAATCTGGACAGTGTAAACCTTGTTCCTTCTGCCCTAAATTCTGGCTGACTAACTAGGTTGTTGGTACCGGTATGAACTATGACTGAATGAATGAATGAATTAATTAATTTATTAATACTTTATCATCACATGTAACAAGTGAAAGCTTTTGTTTTGTAAACCCAAGGTATGCAAAGAGTCGCCACATAAAGGGCACTGACAAAGTTACCTCACCATGCTCTGGTACCGTTCAGTAACACCATGCCGGTAGGCCACATGGTACACTTCCTGGTTCCTATACCATCCATTATCTTGGAGATTTTATATTGGGCAACAAAGAGAAAAGTGACAAATGAAACAGGTATGGTAGACAAAAATGCTGGAGAAACTCAGCGGGTGAGGCAGCATCTATGGAGAGAAGGAATAGGCGACGTTAAACATGTATATATTTTTTTGCATTTGAACGTCAATTCAGGACGTATAAAATGGAAGATAGACACAATGTGCTGGAGCAGCATCCTGACCCGCTGAGTTATTCCAGCACTTTGTGTTTATCCAGCATCTGCAATTCCTTTCTACACACTTGCATAAAATAGATCGCCTGCAATGACCTCAATAATTGACCTGACTGTGCCAGGAAACGTAAAACAAACAATTCATATTTCTTGTGTGTGTGTGTGTGTGCATGTAGTATGTGCGTGCACATGTACATGTTTGTGTGCATGTACGCGTGTGTACGCGTGTGTACACAGACGTCTTGTGTAGTGTCCGTGTGTAAATGTGAATGGGGCCACTGGTTATGATCAGACGAGCCGCTGCTGTAATTCTCCCTGAAATCTCTCAACGCTCATTATGAAAGTTCACACATCAAAAATAGTCACTTAATTGTGAGTAAAAATATCTGTGCAGATGCATCCCAGAAACGGTCACTGGCCAGGGTTTCTGGAAAACCTGCAGAGGCAAACAGGAACAATTCCAAGGAAATCCCCAGCTACATACAGTCTTTGGAATATTACAATGCAACATTTTCTGATCATGCGTGTGTTTCTTGTACATCCCTTCAGTCTATTTCCCCAGCATCGCCGCCTGCAATTGTCAAAGGAGTACATTAGAAAAGCCACTTGTTCCAAAGGGCCAGCTTCGTAGATTTGCAAACTTAATTAATTCCAGATTGCAAGGGAGAACGAGGCAGGCCAAAAGTATTAGCAATAAAGGATTGCTGCTGGCTAATTATGTGCTATACCCATGAAAACAAGCAATGCAATTACAAATGCAATGACAGAATAAAACGCATACAGTATCTATACTTAACAACACGTAATCATAGAAGTCAGAAAGTTTACAATAATTTAGGTTTGATTTCAGTATTTTTCCATAATTGAGATGAAGAACACGAAATAATTCCACTGGCATTCTCACAAAACCTCTCCCTATTCTTACTCCAAAAATGCATTGATTCACTTGTACAGTCTGCTTTACATCCTTTGCTTCATTTGCTTAGTCTACAACTTTATTTCCTGCTCAAATACTCATCTTTGCTCAATAACAGCACTCTTGTCTTTGTGAAAGACAGCATGGGTTCACATGCTATTTCAGAGCACACCATCCAGACTAGAACTTCAGTTCAGGATCCAGGGAGTACTGAATGGCTAGGGTGCTCTGTAGATTGGTTAGTGCATGTGCACTAATCAGAGTAATGTACTAACACTAGCTCCACCTTACTGTACACTTTATATTAACACTCACTTCCCATATTACGTAGTTACACCGGTGGCAGAGATGAACTAACAACCTATTGTATTGTACCACCATGACTGATGATTAAAGCTGACTTGAACACTAGACCGTGTGTCTGTACACTATTCACATGGTGTCAGAAGTGGGATTTCTGCCACAACACTATCACATTGCTGAACTTGGAGTCCCGCCGATCGATTTCTCCAGTCTCTCCGTCCACATTGTTTGCTTATTCTGTATTTTTATTTCTATATTGCACTATTACTATGGACTGACGCTAAACTGCATTTCGTTGTACCCATACTTGTATCTGTGCAATGACAATAAAGTTGAATTGAATTGAATTGAGTTTGAACCCATAGTTCCCCAAAGTTGCTCCTTTAGGGAAATGCAACTAAACTGAGGCCTTTCTCAAATAGTGATATCATATATTCCATGTTACTATTCAAGGAAGAATAAAGTTCTTGGAGTCTTGGCTGATTTTTATAAAATCTTGTGTATAACTGGGCTGCCATGCTTTCATACAACTTAACAACAGCAACAGTTCGAAGGTACTTCATCAGTTGTAAACTGAGCTTGGTTAAGTTTAGAGTTTAGTTTCTTGTCAGGTCCACCAAGGTACAGTGAAAAGCTTGTGTTGTGTGCTAATGAGTCAGCGGAAAAACAATATGTGATTACAATTGATCCATCCACAGTGTACAGATAAAGGGAATAACGTGAATAATGTTTAGTGTAAGATAAAGCCAGTAAAGTCCGATCAAAGATAGTCCGAGGGTCTCCATTGAGATAGATAGTAGTTCAGAAGAGTTCTCGACCCGAAACACTGCCCATTCCTTCCATCCAGCGATGCTGTCTATCCTACTGAGTTACTCCAGCATTTTGTGACTATTGGACTGCATTGAAATATCCTGAGATTGTGAAATGCGAATAAATAAATGAAAGTCCTTATCTCTGGGTAAAAGGTGAGATATTACCACTTCAACATTTTTTATTTGGATAATTATATATTGAACTTAAAAAAAGGAACAAAAAAATAAATTATTTTTTAAGACAAAGGAAAAGTGCTGGTTTTATGCAGAGTCAAGAGTGTTTTATTGTCATATGTCCCAGATAGGGCAATGAAAATCTTACTTGCTGCAGCACAACAGAATATGTAAACATAGTACATAATGGGAGAAAAAAAAAGAAAAAAGTTCAGTGTGTATATATACACATACACACACATACTCAATAAATAAACAAATATAGTGCTGTAATAATAATCGTATGTTGTAGTTCAGAGCTTATTTGTTCTTGTGTTTAATAGAAACATAGAAACATAGAAATTAGGTGCAGGAGTAGGCCATTCGGCCCTTCGAGCCTGCACCGCCATTCAATATGATCATGGCTGATCATCCAACTCAGTATCCCGTACCTGCCTTCTCTCCATACCCTCTGATCCCCTTAGCCACAAGGGCCACATCTAACTCCCTCTTAAATATAGCCAATGAACTGGCCTCAACTACCCTCTGTGGCAGAGAGTTCCAGAGATTCACCACTCTCTGTGTGAAAAAAGTTTTTCTCATCTCGGTTTTAAAGGATTTCCCCCTTATCCTTAAGCTGTGACCCCTTGTCCTGGACTTCCCCAACATCGGGAACAATCTTCGTGCATCTAGCCTGTCCAACCCCTTAAGAATTTTGTAAGTTTCTATAAGATCCCCTCTCAATCTTCTAAATTCTAGAGAGTATAAAGAAAGAAGAAATAATTTAATTGCCACACAACCAAGGTCGGTGGTATTTGGGTTGCCAGTCTATCCAGTTTTTCTTCATAAGACTGATGGCTGGAGGGAAGAAGCTGTTCCTGAACCTGGACGTTACAGTTTTCAGGCTCCTGTACCTTCTTCCCGATGGCAATGGTGAAATGAGTGTGCGGCCAGGATGGTGTGGGTCTCTGATGATGCTGGCTTCCTCTCACCGATGCCTTCGATGGTGGAGAGGTCAGAGCCGATGATGGACCGGGCAGTGGTCACAACTTTTTGCAGTCTTTTCCACTCCTGGACGTTCAAGCTGCCGAACAAGGCCACGATGCAACCAGTCAGTATGCTCTCTACCTTGCACTTGTAGAAGTTCAAGAGAATCCTGGTTGACATACCGAATCTCTGTAATCTTCTCAGGAAGTAGAGGCGTGGATGTTTAGGAAGGAACTGCAGATGCTGGAAAAACGAAAGTAGACAAAAATGCTGGAGAAACTCAGCGGGGAGGCAGCATCTATGGAGCGAAGGAAATAGGCAACGTTTCAGGTCGAAACCCTTCTTCAGACTGATGGGGGGGGGGGGGGGGGGGGGTGCGGGAGGAAGAAAGGAAGAGGTGGAGCCAGAGGGCTGAGGGAGAGCTGAGAAGGGGAGGAGAAAGTAAGAATTACCTGAAATTAGAGAAGTCAATGTTCATACCTCTGGGGTGCAAACTGCCCAAGCGAAATATGAGGTGCTGCTCCTCCAATTTATGGTGGTCCTCACTCTGGCCATGGAGGAGGCCCAGGACAGAAAGGTCAGATTCAGAATGGGAGGGGGGATGAAGTGCTGAGCCACCGGGAGATCAGGTTGATTATTGCGGACTGAACGGAGGTGTTCGGCGAAGCGATCGCCAAGCCTACGCTTGGTCTCACCGATGTAGAGCAACTGACATCTAGAGCAGCGGATGCAATAGATGAGGTTGGAGGAGGTGCGGGTGAACCTCTGCCGCACCTGGAAAGACTGCTTGGGTCCTTGAATGGAGTCAAGGGGGGAGGTAGAGTCCAGCACCGAGACTGTGGAACAGCATCCCTCACCTCATCAGAACTGCCCCCTCCATCGACTCCTTTAAGTCAACTTAAAACCTATTTCTACTCGCAAGCATTTCTTGAGGTCCTCTGTGGGAGCGCTGTATGTATGTATTTATGTATGTATTGTTAGATCTATGTACCATTGTATGTAGCACGTTAGTACCTGCACTGATGTAAAGCACTTTGGTCAACGAGAGTTGATTTTAAATGTGCTATAGAAATAAAATTGACTTGACTTGACTTAACTTGAGGCGAAGCGACAAGTGTAGAATTTCTTGCAGTTGCAAGGGAAAGTGCCCGGAGAGGGGGTGGTCCGGGTGAGAAGGGACGAATTGAGACGTTGATGTGCCTTCTTTATAATTGCATCAGTGTGCTGGGTCCAGGAAAGATCTTCGGAAATATGCACGCCCAGGAATTTGAAGTTTTTGACCCTCTCCTCCATCGCTCCATTGACATAAACAGGATTGTGGGTCCTCATCTTTCCTCTTCCAAAGTCCACAATCAGTTCCTTATTTTTGCACATAATAGCTCCAGTTGGTATAAATGTCAAGAACATTCATAACACAAACATATCTGACTGAAAAATTTCCCTTAGAGTTCTACATTTCATTTCATCATTCATCTTCGCGAAGGTCTTTAAAAAGCAAACATTCAAGGTCCTTGTATGAAACTTTGTATTTAAAATTCATGGTTGTCATGTGTTATTTCTGTGTATGAGTGCTTCGTTTTAAACCCACACTTGGTTTCACAAGTTATGTGTAGGTCAGATCGAGTTTTGGAGAAAGTAAGGAAATTCACGACTGATCCTGGAAATTATGGGATGACAATGCCCTGCTCTCTTTAATCTGTTAACTTCTGTCAGAATTCTCACATCAATAAAACATTTGCTTAAATGCAATTTCAATGAAAAATATCATTTTTTAAATTAAATCCAAATGTTAAAAAAAAAAGAATAATGAGGGTAAAGATAATTTCTGGTGAGGAAAACAATGGGTAAAGGAGGAAAGTAAAACTTTAAAATAAGACTGAGACCAATGATTGCTGAAACATTCAAGTCCAGCCAGGTATATCCTAGAATTGGCAGGAGAACAGGAAATAAATCGATGGGGATGTGGGAACTATATTTCAGGGAACTGTTGAACGTGGGCATCTGCCAGATTTCTGTAGAGGGTAATGTAATACCCATTAAAAAAATAAAAATAAGCACACGATAGTTAGATCAGCATAGGCATATACTGTCATCATGATTCAATTATCACTCTGGTTCAAAGAGGAAATTGAAGTCGCCAGTATAAATGCCAAATCCATAATTCATTCATACCAGTCAATAGACATGGTAGATGAATGAAAGTTAGTGGATGTTATGCAGATTGATTATAGAGAAGTTGTTCTGCATTTCTCCAAGATCATCAACAAGTTCAAGTTCAAGTGAGTTTATTGTCATGTGTCCCTGTATAGGACAATGAAATTCTTGCTTTGCTTAAGCACACAGAAAATAGTAGGCATTTACTACAAAACAGATAAATGTGTCCATATACCATGATATAAATATATACACACATGAATAAATAAACTGGTAAAGTGCAAATAACAGAAAGTGGTTCTTAATAATCAGAGTTTTGTCCGAGCCAGGTTTAATAGCCTGATGGCTGAGGGGAAGTAGCTATTCCTGAACCTGGTTGTTGCAGTCTTCAGGCTCCTGTACCTTCTACCTGAAGGTAGCAGGGAGATGAGTATGTGGCCAGGATGGTGTGGGTCTTTGATGATACTGCCAGCCTTTTTGAGGCAGCGACTGCGATAAATCCCCTCGATGGAAGGAAGGTCAGAGCCGATGATGGACTGGGCAGTGTTTACTACTTTTTGTAGTCTTTTCCTCTCCAGGGCGCTCAAATTGCCGAACCAAGCCACGATGCAACCGGTCAGCATGCTCTCTACTGTGCACCTGTAGAAGTTAGAGAGAGTCTTCCTTGACAATCCGACTCTCCGTAATCTTCTCAGGAAGTAGAGGCGCTGATGAGCTTTTTTGATAATTGCGTTAGTGTTCTCGGACCAGGAAAGATCTTCAGAGATGTGCACGCCCAGGAATTTGAAGTTCTTGACCCTTTCAACCATCGACCCGTTGATATAAATGGGGCTGTGGGTCCCCCTCCTACTCCTTCCAAAGTCCACAATCAGTTCCTTGGTTTTGCTGGTGTTGAGGGCCAGGTTATTGCGCTGGCACCATATGGACAGTTGCTCGATCTCTCTTCTGTACTCTGACTCATCCCCATCAGTGATACGCCCCACAATAGTGGTGTCGTCAGCGAACTTGATGATGGAGTTCGCACTGTGGTTCGCTACGCAGTCATGGGTATAGAGTGAGTACAGCAGGGGGCTGAGCACGCAGCCTTGAGGTGCTCCCGTGCTGATTGTTATCGAGGCTGACACATTTCCACCAATACGAACAGACTGTGGTCTGTGGACGAGGAAGTCGAGGATCCAGTTGCAGAGGGATGCGCAGAGACCCAGTTCTGCGAGTTTGGTAATCAGTTTGGAGGGGATGATTGTGTTAAATGCCGAGCTGTAATCAATGAATAACAGCCTGACATATGAGTTTTTGTTGTCCAAGTGGTCCAGTGCGGAGTGGAGGGCCAGCGAGATCGCATCCACCGTTGATCTGTTGTGGCGGTACGCGAACTGCAGTGGGTCCAGGTTTTGTCGAGGTAGGAGTTGATTTGCTCCATGATCAACCTCTCAAAGCACTTCATCACCACCGGCGTTAGTGCCACTGATCGATAGTCATTGAGGCACGTCACCTTACTCTTCTTGGGCACCGGTATAATTGATGCCCTTTTAAAGCAGGTGGGCACAGACCTCAGAAGTGAGAGGTTGAAAATGTCCGTAAAAACTCCCGCCAGTTGGTCCGCACAGGTTTTTAGAACACGACCGGGTATGCCATCAGGTCCAGGTGCTTTTCGGGGGTTCACCCCTCTGAAGGATTTCCTGACATCGGCCTCTGTGACTGAGACTGAAATGCCATCACAGCGAATGGGGGATCGGGAAGGCACATCAGTATTCTCCCTGTCAAAGCGTGCGTAAAACGCATTGAGCTCGTCAGGGAGTGATGTTACACCGGCATTCGAGCTGCCTCCTGGTTTTGCCTTGTAGGAGGTGATTGCATTCAGACCCTGCCACAGCTGCCGAACATCTGTCTCGTCCTCCAGTTTGGAGCAGAAGTCCCTTTTGGCCTTTTTGATGGCCTTACCAAGGTCGTATCTGGTCTTCATGTAGGCCACTGTATCATTGGAGGTGAATGCCCTGTGTCTGGACTTCAGGAGAGTGCGGATCTCAAATAAAGATCATTAAGGATGATGAAAGCGTGAGATATGAAGATCTGAGAATAGCATATTGGATTAAAAATTATCTGGAAACTAAATATATGCAGGAGTTAAGGCCAGATTTTTTATTTACTCCAGTATGTGCAATAATACATCACAAGAATTAACTCTAGTTGCACTTTTGTTAGGTGTATATGGATATAAGGGATATGGAGTTGAATGAATGGATCAAAATTTACAGATGGTGCCTAATTAAAAAGGATGGTCAATTAGTTTGAAGAACAAAAACTGCAAAAGGTAAATAAGAGTCATAGAGTCATACAGCATGGAAACAGGCCCATTGGCCCAACTTACCTACACTGACCAAAATGTCTCATCTGCACGCCCCACCTGCCTGCATTTGGCCCTTTTCTCTCTGAACCTATCCTATCCATGTACCTGTCTAAATGTTCCTTAAACCTTGTTATGGTACCTGCCTCAACTACCTTGTCTGGCAGCTCATTCCATGCATCCACCATCCTCAGGTTCCTATTAAATCTTTTCCCCTAACCATAAACCTATGTCATCTGGTTCTCGATTCCCGCACTCTGGGTAAGAAACTCTGTGCATTTACACGATCTATTCCTCCCATGACTTCATACATCCTCTATAAGACCACCTGTCATCCTCCTGCGCTCCAAGGAATAGAGTCCAAGCCTGCTCAACCTCTCCCTATAGCTCATGGCCTCGGGTTCTGGCAACATCCTTGAAAATCTTTTCAGCACACTTTCCAGCTTGACAACAACTTTTCTATAACATGGTACCCAAAACTGAACACAATACTCTAAATGTGGCCTCACCAAAGTCTTTTAGAATCTGCAAGACTTCCCAACTTCAATACTCATTACTCTGACTGATGAAGGTCAATGTGTCAAGAGCTTTTTTGACCCCCCTATTAAAATTGAGAAATTAACAATAATATTCGTAAAAAGTAAATACAAGAGGGTAGAATTTAATTACAACGAGCAACTGCAATAATGATATCCTCAGTGAAAGTAGATGTGGGCTGTTGTGAAAAACAGAGAGAATTTGGGGACATTTTGGACAGCACCTCAGGGCAATGACTAGTCATAAATCTAATTTTTTCATATAAACCAAAAAGGAAAACCAAATTGTAATGATCAACCAATATAGAATCTTTACATTCTTGTATTTCTATACAATATACAAGGAGGCCAAACAGTCCATAGGTTTATGCCTCTTTAAACCAAGAGTCAAGAGTGTTTAATTACCATATCCATATGTATTGAAAAAAGAACAATACAATTCTTATTCGGTGGGCGGCGCGACTCTCATCAGCAGCGGCCTCTGCAGTCCGTCTGTGTTTTATTATTTTTTGTCTCGTTTTTATGTAGTTTTTGTTCTTTTTTTTGTTGGGGTATGTGTGTGGGGGTGGGGGTGGGTGTGGGGGGGTGGGGGGGGAGGGGTAACTTTAAAATCTTTCCCCTGCACGGGAGACCCGACCTTTTCTTTGTCGGGTCTCCGTTGTCGTTGGGGCTGCAACGTGGAGCGGCCTCCAACAGGAACGACCTGGGGTTCCAGCTGCGGAGCTGCTGACTACTCACCGTCACGGGGCTGGCCGAGTCCGGAGCGGGTGGAGCTGTGGTGGAGCGCTGCTGCCACCCGACCCCCGGAGGTTCGGAGGCTGCAACTGCGGGTTTGGCGGACGCGGCACCGGGAGCCCGCGGGTCCCTGCTGGGTGACCGCTTTTCGGGGCTTCCGCAACGGCGACTTCTCCCACCCGAGTTGCGGGGTTGAAGAGCACCTGAGCGGGGCCTTACAGCACTGCCCCGCGCGGCTTGGAATGGCCGCAGGACTTTGCGAGCGCACGCCGGGGGCTCTAACACCAAGACCCGGTGCGCGACCTTGCATCACCCGGCGTGGCTTTAATGGCCGCGGGACAATCGCCATCGCCAGCCGGGGGCTTTGACTTTGACTCTGACTCTGACATCGGGGGGGAGAGTGCAGTGGAGAGATAAGTTTTTTTTTGCCTTCTTTATAATTAAATCAATGTGCTGGGTCCAGGTCTGATCTTCAGAGACATGCATGCCCAGGAAGTTGTTGATTCTCTCCAATACTGACCCCTCCATGAAGACAAGTTTTCTGATCCTCGGCCTTCCTCTTCTAAAGTCAACAAACAGCACCTTGGTCTTCGAAAGCAACGTGAGGTTCTGGCACCATTCAATCAGACGATCGATTTGCCTCCGATACTTTGACTCATCATTTTCCGTAATTCTTCCAATAACGGTGGTGTCGTCAGCAAATCTAATGATGGAGTTGGAACTGTGTCTGGCTACACAGTTACGGGTATAGAGCAGGGGACTGAGCACACAGCCTTGAGGCGCGCCTGTACCGATGGCTAGAGGGGAGGAAGTGTTGTTGTCAGTTTCTACTGAATGTGGTCTATTTATGAGGAAGTCAAGGATCCAGTTGCATTGGGATGCGCCGGGACCCAGTTCCCTGAGATTGGTAACAAATTTGGAGGGGATAATGGCATTGAATGCAGAGCTGTAGTTGATGAACAAGAGCTTGATGTATGTGTTCTTATTATCCAAGTGGTCCAGTGCAGAGTGGAGAGCCAGTGTGATCACAACCTTATTTTGATCTTTTGTCCCTTATTTGGGAGTGAGAAAGTTGGCAACTGTGTGATGTCATCTGTGTGATGTCATCTGTGTGATGTCATCTGTGTGATGTCATCTGTGTGATGTCATCTTGAAAGGCGCCATTAAATTAAATGTATTATTATTATTATTAATTGAGCCTCCATTGACCCATTATTTCATCACAATAGATGTGTAGGAAGGAAATGCAGATGCTAGTTTAAAACGAAGATAGACACAAAAAGCTGGAGTAACTCAGAGGGACAGGCAGCATCACTGGAGCGAAGGAATGGGTGACGTTTTGGGTCGAGACCCTTCTTCCGGTCTGAAGAAAGGTCTTGACCTGAAACGTCACCCATTCCTTCTCTCCGGAAAACAATAGATAACTGACTTCAGCTTTTGCACAGCCCAGTTTTCTTTCCTGTGGACATTGATGTAGTATTCTACATTCTTAAACTAACATTGGCCCTTGCCACCATTTCCTCTCCATGGTGAACTGGAGCAGTGGTGAGTTGGAGTGTCCATTGGATTGTGTCCAGTCACTCAGTAATCCAACCTGTGCATTTGTAATCCATTTGGCTGAGTTACAAACCTAGAGCCATCAGGGACTCCCATCTTGGTTTTTATAACTGTTCGACTGCCAAGTTTAAATACCAACATTGCTTAGAGTTTCTTCCAGTTACAAATGGTCAGTTAATAAATACTCAGAGGTATATTTTAACTCCCCTTCCCATTTCCATACGGACCTATCTGCCCTGGGCCTCCTCCACTGCCAGACTGAAGCCACACACAAACTGGAGGATCAGCACCTCATATTCCACTTGGATCAAAATCAAACTGATACCAGAAATCACAATCTGAAACTAAAATATTGGGAGCAAAGCAACAGATGTCCCTATAGCTGCAGCATGACATTTCGGATGAGATTAACAAGTTCATACCTGAATCCTCCATATATTTGTTCTATTTCAGACAAGAGATGACCTCTGAGGAACATTAGTATTAGTGTGTGTTTATTCTTGGAGAAAGCTGGAAAAGAGGTGAAGATGGGCAAGTGATAGGTGGATACAGGTGAGGAGGGCTTTGATTTGCAGATTGGTGAATGAAGCCGAGAGATTTAAAGGAGACAAAAGAGTTACAAAAGGGGACAAATTTTCAGCAAAACGGTCATTTAGTCTTGTGCTCGGGTTTGCTGAGGTCTGCTGGATCTCCAGTTTGCTAATCATTTTAACTCCCCTTCCTATTCCATTACTTATGTTTCTGTCCTGGGCCGCCTCCATTGCCAGAGTGAGGCCACATGCAAACTGGAGGAACACCAAACATTGAATTCTCCAATTTCAGGTAATACCCCTTCTTTTGTTCCCCCCAACCTGGTATATATCTGATTCTCTCACTATCCTACCTACCTTCTCCTCCCCCCTCACCCTCAACCTCCACCCCTTCTCCACATTTATCCCTCCCTCGGGCTTTACATTTCATTCCTCTTCTCTCCATCTGACATCGTATTGTCTCCTTTTCATCTCTAGCCTTTATCCAACCATCTGTCCATCGACTACTTCTTGTCCCAGCGTTCTCCCCCTACGATAATCAGTCTGAAATAAGTCTTCCACCCCGCTACAATCAGCCTGAAGAAGGGTCCCAACCTGAAACGTTGCCTATTCATGTTCTCCGGAGATGCTGACTGACTCACAGAGTTAGTCCAGCCCTTTGTGTTCTAATAAATACTTTGGTTGTCAGTGGGAACGTGTGTTGCAAACAGCAGAGATTGTAGAGAGAAACACTCAATCACATCACAATTTTACGATGTTAGCAGTCTCAAAGGCTGCAGCATCATCTAAACACATTGTTATAATGACCAAATGTTTAGTCTGTACAAAAGTTATTTGTTGTTAAAACTTGCAGCAGACTAACCCAGCACTACTTAGTTCAACCAATCCAGAGATAATATTTGAAGCTGGTATATTCCCACTCATTAACTTTTTTTAATGCATCCTGTTAGAACAGCGAGATCATTAAGATGTTCTTATTTATAATACTGGGGCAAAAGTGCAGTGGGCACAAAGTTACTGTATTTACACAACATGTGTGGCCATTTAGGACACTGAATAACACTTTGATATTAAACAGATGTGGAATACACAAAATATTCAACATGTGGCTGATATCATCTGGCGGGTACTATTTTGTTCCTTCAGGCATTGCAGTTAAAGTAGAATGAACTACACACCTGTGTGTTATTTAGTCATCTCCTCTCAGCACCAACTAGTAAGCAGATCACCCATTCTGCCTCTGGAGTGTCCATGTTTTCCAGAATGCTTTTTGCAATGCTTTGCTTTCCACGTTGGTCCCTACTAAGCTGTGGCTTGCCAACAAACACTTTCTTCAGCCCAGTTTTCTCCACTTCCCATATTTTATAGAGATACAGGATCGAACTCGGGTTTCTGGTGCTGTGGGGCAGTAACTTTACCGCTGTGCCACCGTGCTGCCCCGATCATGGTTCAGGATTATGGAAGCTGCTATTTTTTGATAACTGTGGCTGCTCTTCGTCTGTCCATTTAACTAACAAGGTGGTATATTACCTCACAGGATATTAGAAGTAACCGCATTTTTGCATCGCTTGCAATCTCAGATGTTACAAAACCATTTAATCTGTTTCAGCAGCTCAGCAGCCATCAGGCAAAAGGTACAGAGGTGTGAAAACGCACACCTCCAGAATCAGGGACAGTTTCTTCCCAGCTGTGATCAGGCAACTGAATCATCCTACCACAACTAGAGAGCAGTTCTGAACTACCATCTACCTCCTTGGTGACCCTTGGACTATCTTTGATCAGACTTTACTGGCTTTACCTTGCAACGAACGTTATTCCCTTATCATGTATCTATACGCTGCAAATGGCTTGATTGTAATCATGTATTAGCTTTCCACTGACTAGTTGGCACGCAACAAAAGTGCGGGCGGCACGGTGGCACAGCAGTAGAGTTGCTGCCTTACAGCACTTGCAGCGCCAGAGACCCAGGTTCAATCCCGACTATGGGTGCTGTCTGTACGGAGTTTGTACGTTCTCCCCGTGATTGCGTGCGTTTTCTCCGAGAAATCGGTTTCCTCACACACTCCAAAGACATACAGGTTTGTAGGTTAATTGGCTTGGTATAAGTGTAAATTGTCCCGTGTGTGTGTGGGATAATGTTAATGTGCGGGGATTGCTGGTCAGTGCGGACCTGGTGGGCCGAAGGGACTGTTTCCACGCTGTATCTCCAAACTAAACTAAAAAACCTTTCATTGTACCTCGGCACACGTGACAATAAACTAAACTGAACTGAAAAGCTCAAGAAGTATGTTGGGCATGGAATTATGAACTATGGAAGTTTATAAAGACTTATGAAAGGAAAGGGGGAAATCAGGTAACTTTACAATATGTCAACATGTTAAAATGGCAGTGGAATGTATACACATTCAAATACATTTAATTCCGTGTTGTAGCATGATACACAAATGCAATAGATTGGTGCCAGGAGTATAAGTCAGAGGAATTCTGTTCAGTCCACATTTTGGATGCTACATCCAGTCCAAGTTATTGCAATATAAGGGAAATGTGCAGCCTCTTAAAGTAGTTCACTGCACTATGAGATTCCGTGCACCAATTCAGGTCTTAAGGTAGAGTCAAGAGTGTTTTGAGAATAATTCTCAACATCGGTGCTCTGCAAGGATGTGTTCTCATCTCATTTCGATGCTTCTTATGCACTCACCCTGTGCAAATTCTGCTCTCACTCCATTTAACAGATAGAAACATAGAAAATAGGTGCCGGAGTAGGCCATTCGGCCCTTCGAGCCTGCACCGCCATTCAATATGATCATGGCTGATCATCCTACTCAATACAATACAATACAATTTATTGTCATTTGAGCCTCAGTGAGGCTCAAACGAAATTCTGTTTCCACAGCCATACAAACAAAGACAATTCCTAGACATACATACAATTTAGTTCACACAAACATCCATCACAGTGAACCCACTGTGACGGAAGGCAAAGTCTTTTCTCTCCCCTGTTCTCCATGTCTCTCCCGATGTCGAAGCCCCAGGCGGGCGATGATAAGTCCCACGGCCATTTTAGGCCGTGCCGGGCGATTTACGGCCCCGCTCCCAGTCTAGAAGTCTCGAAGTTGGAGCCCCCGGCGGGCGCTGGAATGTCCCACGGCCATGAAGCTGTGCCGGGCGATGTATGACCCCGCTCCGGGTCGTTCCAACCCTGCGACACGGGCTGGAGAAGTCGCGTTGCGGGAGCTCCGGGAAGCGGTCTCTCTCTCCCCCCGGACCCGTGAGCTCCCGATGTCCCAGTCCAACGGACCTGCGGCTGCGTTGCTGGAGCCTCCGAGCCCCAGGAGTCGAGTCGTAGCAGCTAGTCACCACCGCTCCCCACGCTCCGAGGCCGGCCAGCCCCACGATGGTGAGTAGTCCGCAGCTCCGCAGTCTCCCGAGTCCCCGGGTCGTTCAGGTTGGAGGCCGCTCCACGGTGCTAGGCCCCAACGACAACGGAGACCCGACAGGGAAAAGGTCGGGTCTCCCAGACAGGGAAGAGATTTTAAACGGTTTCCCCCTGCTCCCCCCCCCCCCGCCCCCCACATATACACATTTAAAACCAGTGTTAAAAAACACCAAACACTACATTTAACTAGACAAAAAATAAAAAAAAGACAGACAGGCTGTAGGGGCCGCTGCAACGGGTGAGTCGCGCCGCCAAAGATCCCATACCTGCCTTCTCTCCATACCCCCTGATCCCTTTAGCCACAAGGGCCACATCTAACTCCCTCTTAAATATAGCCAATGAACTGGCCTCAACTACCTTCTGTGGCAGCAAATTCCACAGATTCACCACTCTCTGTATAAAAAATGATTTTCTCATCTCGGTCCTAAAAGACTTCCCTCTTATCCTTAAAATGTGACCCCTTGTTCTGGACTTCCCCAACATCGGGAATAATCTTCCTGCATCTAGCCTGTCCAACCCCTTAAGAATTTTGTAAGTTTCTATAAGATCCCCCCTCAATCTTCTAAATTCTAGCGAGTACAAGCCGAGTCCTATCCAGTCTTTCTTCATATGAAAGTCCTGCCATCCCAGGAATCAGTCTGGTGAACCTTCTCTGTACTCCCTCTATGTCTTTCCTCAGATTAGGAGACCAAAACTGTACGCAATACTCCAGGTGTGGTCTCACCAAGACCCTGTACAACTGCAGATGACACCTCCGTGTGGGCCGGACCTCAAAGAGAGTGCCGCAAGGAAACAGAGTGCTTGATAACATATCAGCCATGATTGAATGGCGGAGTAGACTTGTTGGGCCGAATGGCCTACTTCTACTCCTATACTTTATGGCCTTATGACTTCAAGACAACCACCTCTCCCTCAATGTCAGTCCAATAATGGTGCATGTCTGTGACTCCAGGAAGCATGGTGGTGTACACACCACAGTCTGTATCAATGGCTCTGATGTGGAGATGGTTGGGAGCTTCAAGTTCCCTGCCGTAAATATCACCAACCATCTATCACGGACCAACCACATTGAAACGACAGCCAAGAAGGTCCACCAGCACCTGGATTGTAATAATAATAATAATGGATGGGATTTATATAGCGCCTTTCTAATACTCAAGGCGCTTTACATCGCATTATTCATTCACTCCTCAGTCACACTCGGTGGTGGTAAGCTACTTCTGTAGCCACAGCTGCCCTGGGGCAGACTGACGGAAGCGTGGCTGCCAATCTGCGCCTACGGCCCCTCCGACCACCACCAATCACTCACACACATTCACACACAGGCAAAGGTGGGTGAAGTGTCTTGCCCAAGGACACCACGACAGTATGCACTCCAAGCGGGATTCGAACCGGCTACCTTCCGGTTGCCAGCCGAACACTTAGCCCATTGCGCCAAATGATTACATGATTGTAATCATGTATTGTCTTTCCGCTGACTGGTTAGCACGCAACAAAATCTTTCCACTATACCTCGGTACACGTGACAATAAACTAAACTCCAACATCCTGAGGAGACTGAGGAAATTCAGCATGTCTCCAAAAACTCTTACAAACATCTACACTATAGAAAGCATACCGTCGGGCTGCATCACAGCTTGGTTTGGGAACAGCTCTGCCAAAACCACAGGAAATTGCAGAGAGTTATGGATGTTTCCCAGTCTATCACACAGACCAGACTTCCCACCATTGACTCCATCTACATTTCCCGCTGCTTCAGGAAAGCAGCCAACATAATCAAAGACTTGTCCCACTCTGGACAATCCTTCTCCCTGCTCCCATTGGGCAGAAGATACAAAAGGTTGAAAGCGCAAACCACTAGACTCAGAAACAGTTTCTTCTCCTCTGTTATCAAGCTTCTGAAAGGTTCTTCCATAAGCTAGGGTACTGTCTGATTGTCCTCTACCTCATTGCAAATATTGGACTTTGTCTCTGGAACTATTATGCTGCAATGCTGAGAACTATATTCTGCGCTCAGTATCTTTCCCTTCACTCTACCAATGGTACTTCACTTTGGCTTGATTGTATTCATGTATAACATTATCTGACTAGTATGTGAAACAAAGCTTTTCACTGTACCTCGGTGCACGTGACAATAATACGCCTAAACTACTGTTATCAGAGTCTCATATGCTAAGGCTGAATTCCCAACCTTCCTTTATAAATTGTTGCAGCCCGCACTGTTTATTTATCTGAACTTTCTCTGTAACTGTAATACTACGTTCTACAACCTGTTTATTTTCTCTTTTGCACAACCTGATTTACTTGTGTTTAGTCGGGGTTGCCTGAATAGCACTCAAAGCTGAGTTTATGTTGCATCCAGGTACATGATCATAATAAATTAGCACCAATGCGATTGTGTTGCCAGTACTGAAGAAGTCTATGTGGTGGTAATGACAGAGTAGAGACACAAGAGACTTGAGCAAAAACAAAAGCACTGGGCCTCTACTCGCTGGATGAAGGGGACCCTCATTGAAACTTACAGAATAATTAAAGGCATAGAGTGAATGTGGAAAATATGTTTGCACCGATGGGAGAGTCTAGGACCAGAGGTCACAGCCTCAGAATTAAAGGGCGCTCTTTTAGAAAGGTGAGGAGGAACTTGTTTACTCAGACGGTAGTTAATCTGTGGAACTCATTGCCACAGAGAGCCGTGGAGGCCAAGTCAGTGGATATTTTTAAGGCAGAGATAGACAAATACTTGATTAGAACGGGTGTCAAGGGTTATGGGGTGAAGGCAGGAAAACGGGATTAGGAAGCAGAGATCAGCCATGATTGAATGGCGGAGTAGACTTGATGGGCCGAATGGCCTAATTCTATAACTTGTGAACTCAGTGAATCAGGAAAAATTTGTGGAGGGAATTTGTGAGACGGCAGTTTGGGTTTTTTTGTACTCATGGAAGGAAGATGTAAAACACACGATCAAGGTGATAGGAACAGAAACATTAATCATATATAAAAGTAATTCAAATTCTGCCTCCTTGAAGGCCACGGACTGGAGCTGGAAAGTGGGATGAGGCCTTGGTGGAGCTTTCTCATCTGGCTCACAAACTGACGGGCTGAAGGGCCTCATTCTATAATCTTAGGAAGATTAGACACTTTGTGTTCAAATGTAGCAAATCCGATCCATGGCCAATATCCTGGTTGATGTCTTGATGATATCATTTTGTAATTATCAGCCGAGCGGCATATGTTTCAGCCACCACGACAAACCAAAAGGTCGTGACTATGTGACGAGACATATCCAATAGAAAATATAGAGCGAGCGTGGTTCACTAGGTCACTTCAACGCACAGTTAGGATTGAAATGCAGTGGAAAAGCATTGCGGTCATGCGCAAATCAAGCTGGGCACGGAAGGCAAATTTCCCTTCCCAAACAAAAACAATTCCCCCTGGGGATCAAATGGGTAACGTAGAGTCCTTTGATGGATTAATTTGATCAGTTGGAGGAAATGACAACATATCACAACAAGCCTTCCATGTGCGTGCGTGTGTGTGCGTGTGTGTGTGTGTGTGCGTGTGTGTGCGTGTGTGCGTGTGTGTGCGTGCGTGTGTGCGTGTGTGCGTGCGTGCGTGTGTGCGTGCATGTGTGTGTGTGTGTGCGTGTGTGCGTGTGCGTGCGTGTGTGCATGCATGTGTGCGTGTGCGTGTGATCTTACACATTGCTTTTGTTACACATTTGTCATGATCACTCAATTGCTACCCATCCAGAAAAATTATAAATCTACCAACTGCATCTATTCTTACAATAATGAAAAAAAATTAAAACTGAATGCATTAAATGAAAAATGGATAGAAACAATTTGGTGATAACAATTCTACAGTTAATACTTTAACTCAGATAAAGCTCAAGAGGTTTGTATTTCACGTTTAACTTGGTGTAAACTATCGGCACTCGAGCATCACAAGGAATATTAGGGTGGCACAGCGGTAAAGGTGCTGCCTTACTGCGCCAAAAACCCAGGTTCGATCCTGACTACGGGTGCTGTCTGCACAGAGTTTGTACCTTCTCTCTGTGACCGTGTAGATTTTCACTGGGTGCTTCGGTTTCCTCCCACACTCCAAAGAAGTACAGGTTTGTAAGTCAATTGGCTTCAGTAAATGTATAAATTGTCTCTAGTGTGTAGGATAGTGCTAGTTGAGGGGGATCACTGGATGGAGCTGACTCGGTGGGCTCAAGGGCCTGTTCATTGGCTATATTTAAGAGGGAGATAGATGTGGTCCTTGTGGCTAAAGGGATCAGGGGGTATGGAGAGAAGGCAGGTACAGGATACTGAGTTGGATGATCAGCCATGATCATATTGAATGGCGGTGCAGGCTCGAAGGGCCGAATGGCCTACTCATGCACCTATTTTCTATGTTTCTATGTTTCTGCGCTGTATCTCTAAAGCTCACATGACAATAAACTAAACTAAACTAAAAAGTCTAAAGATACAAAAATGGTGAGAATGGTCACTTCCTGTTTGATTTTCATCCTGCATCACTTCTAGGAAATACTAATTTTCATCTTCAAACTCTGCAGGCAAAAACAAATTTGTTCTATTTAGAATAGCATCCATTCAAATCTCCCCGAATATACTGACATCAATGCCAAATCTAATTTCACTGAACGGCTACCATCAAGTGGCCTGATAAGTGATGCAGATATTTACCTCTACCTGTTATAAATTAAATGGCTGGTCAGAAAATTACAATGTAAAAAGTCCCATTCGGACTATTGCGGATGGTGGTGCCGTTGTGTGCATACTGTACTAGCTGGGGAGATTGTGATTATGTACAGGGATAATCTTGCTAAGCTGTATGCAAAACATGTATTTCACTGCACCTGCTACACCTGACAATAAAGAAACCATTGACACGATTGAGTTCTGGTCGCCCCATTATGTTTCTATGTTTCTATATTACAGGAAAGATGTGGAGGCTTTGGAGAGGGTGCTCTCCGGATGCTCCGGTTTCCTCCCATGCTCCAAAGATGTACAGGTTTGTAGGTTAATTGGCTTTGGTAAAATTGTAAAATGTCGCCAGTGTGTAGGATAGTGCCAGTGTACGGGGTGATTGTTGGCCAGCGTTGACTCGGTGGGCCGAAAGGCCTGTTTCCGCGCTGTACCTTTAAAGTCTAAAGTAAAGGTGTCACCCTTGGTGTAATGCTGTGTTGACTACCCTGGAGAATTGGGGTGCTACAATTAGTCCAAGAATGGAGTCAACAGCAGGAGTCAACATTGTCTGCAGAAGTGAATTCCAGCACAAGAAAGAAAATGAATATACTATGGAGAGCAGAAATACTAACAATAGTAGTCTAGGTTCACTAGTTTCCTCACACTGATCATTTTAATTTGATATCCTAAACACAGCCCTTCTACTGTTGTCTCCTATAGTAATTGAGAATTGCCAGATTGAGAATGGTAATACCTCTGGGTTCTGCAGTTGTTACTTTCTCATTTTCTCAAAATCAGAAATAGAACTTTTATAAGAAACTAAAATAGTGCTTTTTCTGCGGGGTTGGGGGTGGGGGAGGGGAGGGGGGGGGGGGGACAGGGTGTAGTAAAATAAATAAACAGACCCTCACATAAAAGGCACTGCCTCTCTTCATGCAAAAATAATCATATAATAAAAAAAGAACTGCATTAGCTCTCTATTAGAGTAAAAATAACAATTCTCCTGAGGAATGTAAAAACAAGGAAACATTAAAAACATTAAAAAAAACAAACAGTAAATGCCTTCTAAAGGGGATTTGGCCTATCCAAACATTTTTGCTTCTCTTTAAAGTCTTTTTCATTCACTTCATTAAAAGCCAAGCTACAAATCCACACAGATGGTTGAGAATGTTGCTTTTAACATCCTGTAAGACTGTACTCTGCAGTTCAAAGGGATTGGGCTGGGTCTTTCCCTCTGCCCTGGCTGCCATTAGCATTCCTTCAATGGACTCAGCACAGACAGTTCATTATATCGTGCTGTGGGGATTGATTGTGTCCTTATGAAGTCCCACACTACCACAGGGGGCAAGATGCCCATAAGTCTCCTCATACATCAACTAAGTGTGGTTTCTTTCGTTGGGCCTGCCTACCTGGACAAGTGTCACCCAATCCTCAATGACTAATTGACTCTTTGTTTTAAGATGGTCAATAACAAAGTTGTTATTATAGCCTCTGTAGTTATATTAACCATTTCATTACCACAATTAGCAATAGGGAAACTTTATCGTGCATATCCATTAATACTGGCACTGGCTCCAAAGCACGTAATAAGAAGGAGGAAGATAAATCAAATTGTAGATTAATTTGCAATCCTTTCTGATATATAGAGTTGTCTTTCCTCCCATGAAATGGGCACTGCTAAAGTGCATTTAAAGACTAGTCACCGACAGTGCCTCAAAGTGCAAAAATACGTCAGATAAAGGGAGGAAAGTTCCCAATCGTATCCTGGTTCATTTCTATAGGCCGACTGGATGAGCTTCGATGTTTGCGTCAGAATGTAAACACAATTATGTAATATTTACAAGGCATTGAAAACTATAAATTCCCAAAAGGTCAATTTGCAAGTTGAATCGGTAGCAAGGAGGACAAATGTGATGTTATGAAACCTGAACGGAAACCTCTAGTGACCTTGCACTCCACCCAAGGTGTCCGTGAGGTTCCCGGAGGTTTTGGTCACTCTCCCTAATGGTCGAAAGTGGTTTCCGTGTAGTCGAGGCTTCTTCTATGTTCCTGCGATTATTTCAACAAATTCAAAACCAGCCTCGACTAAAAATAGGTTGCCGTTTGGTCGAAGCCAGTGGAGTGGGGTCGCTATTTACTTACAGGCAGTCGAAGGCAATCTCCTTCGCTGACCGGCCATTTTGATTTGCACATTGAAGTTTTCAGCAAAGATCCTGTAGGATCTTTGGTTTTCAGGACCTAGAAGATCCGCCGGAAGGTAAAATGCCCACTAACTTTATTAAACTTCTTAAAACTGTCTCCACTCCTTCTCCCCCCTCCCCTTCTCCCCCCTTCTCCCCCCCTTCTCTCCCCCTTCTATCCTCTTCTCTCTCCCCTTCTCTCCCTCCCTCCCACGCTCTCTAAAGGACTTACCGTGCTCTGTGGCAGCCGTTTACCTTCCTCTTCATCGCGCAGACACCGCTCATCTGCTGTCCCTGGTCCCCACCTTCGCAATGTGTGTGTGAGTGTGGGTGCGGTCGGTAGCCAAGATCCTGTAGGATCTTTGGTCAGTAGATGCAGCTCACGCTTCGGGCGAGGCTTTCCAGGCGAGTGACCAAAACCTCTGGCGACTCGTGGAAACCTTGAGTGGGGCACAAGGTCACCAGAGGTTTCCGTTCAGGTTTCCTAAGTGGGACAAGGGCATTAGCATTTTTTTTGCGAGAGGACTTGAGTATAGAAACAGGGATGTAATGCTGAGGCTTAATAAGGTGCTGGTCAGACCACATTTGAAGTATTGTGAGCAGTTTTGGGCCCCAAATCTGAGGAAGGATGTGCTGGCGTTGGAGAGGGTTCAGAGGAAGTTTACGAGAATGATCCCGGGGATCATTGGGTTTATGTACGGTGAGCATTTGATGGCACTGGGCCCGTACTCACTGGAGTTTAGGATGAGGGGGCTCTCATTGAAAATTACCAAATAGTGAAAGGCCTGGATAGAATGGATGCGGAGAGGATGTTTCCACTAGTGGGATATCTAGGATCAGAGGGAATAACCTCAGAATAAAAGGACGCACCTTTAGAAAGAAGATGAGGAAGAATTTTGTTAGTCAGAGGATGGTGAATCTGTGGAATTCACTGGCACTGACGGCTGTGGGGGCCGTCATGGTGTATTTATAAGGCGGTGATTGAGATTCCAAATTAGTAAAGGTGTCAAATGTTATGGGGAGAAGGCGTGAGAATGTGGTTGAGAAGGAATGATAAATCAGCCATGATTGAATGGTGGAGTAGACTCAATGGGCCGAATGATCTACTCCTGCTCCTATGACTTATGAACTATAAATCTTGTGTGTAAAGAATCATTACATAATTTTCTTGTGAAGTTCTTCTTAAAATATTATTTTTGCAATTGCTGCTCCCAACAAGCTTTGAAACAGAAACATAGAAAATAGGTGCAGGAGGCCATTCGGCCCTTCGAGCTAGCACCGCCATTCATTGTGATCATGGCTGATCGTCCCCAATCAATAACCCGTGCCTGCCTTCTCCCCATATCCCTTGATTCCACTAGACCCTGGAGCTCCATCTAACTCTCTCTTAAATCCATCCAGTGATTTGGCCTCCACTGCCCTGGGTGAAATTTTTTTGTTCTCACCTCAGTCTTAAATGGCCTCCCCTTTATTCTAAGACTGTGACCTCTGGTTCTGGACTCGCCCAACATTGGGAACATTTTTCTTGCATCTAGCTTGTCCAGTCCTCTTATAATTTTATATTTCTACTAGACTAAGTGGGACCCGTTGGGTCCCAGCATCACACGGGAGGGCTGGTCACCAACGCAATATTCCACCTCTCCAATTCCAATACTGCTCGCCAGTGGGGGGGGGGCTGTCTGTTGCGCTAGTATGGGTGTTGCGGGCCGAAGGTACTGGTTTCCAGAGGGCTAGTAAAGACATTGTGGGCCGTATGGATGCTTGGGCAGGCATCCAACTGTTGCAATGATTTTAAAAACCAAGCCAATGCAAACAATTGGGCTGCAGCCACCCGACAACAAAAATTCATTTTGTGAACACAAACTTGTTAAAAAAAGGCGAGGCAAACAATTGGGCTGCACACACCCGACAACCAAAATTCACTTTGTGAACACAAACTTTTTAAAAAGGGCTGCAGCCACTTTACAGCCGCATCGAGGGGACTCACCGTGGAGTAGACGTGCCTTCAGTGTTATTCGCAGCTCAGAGAGCTGTGAGCCATGACCCTCTCGCTTCCTGGTTCTGGCAGAGACTGAGTGAGGCATGACACTTCCTGTTTATAGTCCCTCCCCCTGCCGCCAGCGGGGGCAGCAGTGAGAATGGGGAATTTTGTAAAAACATTAATATCTCTCTCATTTTTCATAAACGGAAAAAATCCTCTGCACTCATATGGCGGAGGGGGGCTCTGAGCGAAGTGGCCAAAAATGACGGCCGTAGGTGACGGCATTCTCTCGGAAATCGCAGCACAGTCGGCCAAAAGCGGTCAAGATCAGAGATTTAGTAATATAGATAAGATCCCCCCTCAACCTTCTAAACTCCAGTGAATACAAGCCTAGTCTTTTCAATCTTTCCCAATATGACAGCCCCGCCATCCCAGGGATCAATCACGTGAACCTACGCTGCACTGCCTCAATTACAAGGATGTCCTTCCTCAAATTAGGAGACCAAAATTGTACACAATACTCCAGATGTGGTCTTACCAGAGCCCTATACAACTGCAGAAGAATCTCTTTACTCCTATACTGAAATACTCTTTTTATGAAGGCCAACATTCCATTAGCTTTCTTCACTGCCTGCTGTATCTGTAAGCCAACTTTCAGTGACTAGTGTACAAGGACACCCAGGTCTCGCTGCACCTCCCCCTTACCTAACCTAATCGCATTGAGATAATAATCTGCCCCCTTGTATTTGCCGCCAAAGTGGATAACCTCACATTTATCTATATTATACTGCATCTGCCACGCATCTGCCCACTCACTCAACCTGTCCAGGTCACCCTGCAACCTCTTAACATCCTCTTCACAGTTCACACTGCCACATCCACAAGTGATGCATTGATTACTGTCAACTAACTACACTGACCATGAATGAAATCTAAACCCTTCTGCTCTGCATGATCCAGAAGGCATTGGCGGATGCTAGGTCAATGTAGGAACTCAAACCTTCTACCCTGCCCCTCAATATACTACATAATCTCTGTGGTTCTTTAATAAACCACAAAAAGCATGTAGTACTGTACTTTGGGGGGTGGCGGGTGGAATAATGTAAAACTTATCTTTTGATTGAAAGGAAAGCAATTGGTAGAACAACTATATCCACATGATTCTCACCAGAATGCTCTGATCAGAGGGTTTCTGACTGTCTTTGCAACCTTACAAGGTTAATTCCTGGGATGGCGGGACTGTCATATGCTGAGAGAATGGAGCAGCTGGGCTTGTACACTCTGGAATTTAGAAGGATGAGAGGGTATCTCATTGAAACATATAAGATTGTTAAGGGCTTGGACACGCTAGAGGCAGGAAACATGTTCCCGATGTTGGGGGAGTCCAGAACCAGGGGCCACAGTTTAAGAATAAGGAGTAAGCCATTTAGAACAGGGACGAGGAAACACTTTTTCTCACAGAGAGTGGTGAGTCTGTGGAATTCTCTGCCTCCGAGGGCGGTGGAGGCAGGTTCTCTGGATGCTTTCAAGAGAGAGCTAGATAGGGCTCTTTAAAATAGCGGAGTCAGGGGATACGGGGAGAAGGCAGGAACGGGGTACTGATTGGGGATCATCAGCCATGATCACATTGAATGGCGGTGCTGGCTCGAAGGGCCAAATGGCCTACTCCTGCACCTATTGTCTACTCTTGCACCTAAAACAGGGAGGCAACTTTAAGTAGAAGATTTACACAATTCAGGAACAGAATTTTCTTGCATCTTCACGGTAGAGCCAAATTGGACTCTAATGTAAGAACCGTTTTCTGTTCCAGGTGGTTGCCATGCAGGAGAGTGAATGTAACATTAGCACAAAGCTCAGAATGTTATAAACAGCGAAAGACAACCCTTGAAGCCATTACACAGCAACAAGCCTCACTCCTGTGCTGAACTTAGCAGCTGCAATAAATTAGCATGCAGGGTGGAAACAATTTGAGAGTGAGCACATTCTACTGAACTACTCTATAATTTCAATGGTAATAAATAAAGATATCCCTAACACTCATCACTGCCTCTAATCACCTGTCAGTGCCTCGTTTGGTTGTTCAAGCCAAAGGCTAATAGCGCATTGGAAGCAAATGTTTTTGTGCTCTATTGTGATTGATTTGAATGCAGGTGCATTTTACTGGTGTGAATAGTGGGATTTATTTGTTTATGTAAACCATTTAATTAACTGGCGGGTGTATGGAACAAGCTGCCAGAGGAGGAAATTGAGGCTGGGACGATCCCAACATTTAAGAAACAGTTAGACAGGTACATGGATAGGACAAGTTTGGAGGGATATGGACTAAGCGGAGGCAGGTGGGACTAGTGTAGCTGGGACATGTTGGCCGGTGTGGGCAAGTTGGGCCGAAGGGCCTGTTTCCACACTATGACTCTAATTGATTAAGGCAGGGAATTGGGTGTTGGATATAGAAAGAATGAATATTCTTGAATAACACTGTTAACATTAGAGGTCTGTGAGCTAGCAAAAAGATGAACTCTTAATATTGCTTGCAGTATACTTTCTTTAAAAACCATTAGATGCCTTGTTGTCTAGTTAAAGAAATACATTGGCATATGAACTGTTAAGTATTTATTAACTATATTACAAAATGAAAACCGGCTTATTTCAAATGACC
Organism: Amblyraja radiata; assembly: GCF_010909765.2. Classification (NCBI taxonomy): domain Eukaryota; kingdom Metazoa; phylum Chordata; class Chondrichthyes; order Rajiformes; family Rajidae; genus Amblyraja; species Amblyraja radiata. Next base: position 160,110,072 of record NC_045956.1, read on the forward strand.
TTTTAGCAACAAGGAAAAGAATTGAAGTCTCCCGTGCTACCGATCAATGCAGAGAACAATGCAAGTGACAATTAAATAACGTCAGATTTTACTTAACTAAAAATTACAACTTTTCCACAATTATTTGCCTCTGCAGTTCCAAGGATGCCGATGAGGGAAGGGTTACAGTTTCCTGTTAATGGGGCGTTGTAGCGACACCTGGTGGTGGCTCTGGTGAGTCAAACCCTCGGATTGGCTGCATGGATCACGTGGGCGCGGGGGGTGAGATTCGCGGGCCTTTTACGGTGTTGTAGCATTCTAGCGCCACACTTGTGGAAGTAGCATCGTGCTTTTGGCTGCCTTACCGATCTGAGTAAATTAGTTGTTTTCACGTTCCAAAATAAAACAATTCAATTCACTCACCATCTCGACTCGCCAAACTGGTGACCCCGACGCGTCCAACCGAGTATTGGACGCCAGCATGCAAGCCGACGCAGTTCCCGACACCCAGCAAAATGCCGTCGGCCTCAAGCTGCCCGTGTTCTGGGCCGAGCAACCGCAGGTCTGGTTCGCACGCGTGGAGGCGCAGTTTCACCTCCGGAATTCTCGCCGATGACACAAAATATTTTCACGCATCAGCGATCTCACGCAGGAGACGGCCTCACGGTTGCTACCATTCCTGCTGGACCCACCGGCGCTTGTGAAATACGAGGGCCTCAAAGCCCTCCTCCTTCATACGTTCGGGCTCCGCTGCAGATACTGTGCTGCCTGCCTCTTACACATGGACGGTTTGGGCGTCCACGCTAATGGCTGAGATGCCCTGATGGACAGCCACCGCCCATGTCTGCTCTTTGAACAAGCGTCCCTGGAGCAGATGCCTGATGACATCCGCCTCATGCTCGCTGGCGCCGATTTCACAGAACCCCTGCAGCTCGCCGAGAGAGCCGACGAACTCTGGCTCGCGAAGCAGCAAGATGGCGGCTCCATCAACTGAGTCTACGCGCCCGCGCGCCAGTCGCCTCGGCTGGACCGCGGGGAAGCCCCGCCCACAGCTTCCATCGCAGAGCCGCAGCCACGCGCTGGTGACCGGGTTAAGCACAAATGGTGCTTCTACCATCTCCGCTGGGGAGCTGAGACCCGAAGCTGCCGGCAACCCTGCTCGTTTCCGGGAAACGCCTCGGCCGATCATCTGCAGAGACGATCGCGATCGGCCCGAACCACCGCCTCTACGTCCGTGACCGTCACTCCGGCCGGCACTTTCTCGTTGACTCCGGGGCTATTGTGAGCATCCTCCCACCGTCTGGACATGACACCCGTGCTGGTAAGTGGGCCCTCTGCTCACGGCCATTAATCGTAGTACCATTCGGGCCGAGGGCACGCGGACCCTCTCATTGTCTTTCGACTCCCGCCCGTATGAGTGGACTTTCATCATTGCGGACGTCACGCAACCGCTCCTGGGTGCCGACTTCCTACGGGCCTTCTCCCTGCTGGTCGACATGCGGGGTGGGCGCATGATTCCGGCATCGGCCCTCGGCCCTCGCCTCGACCCAGCCCACAGCTCAGCGCCATTATCGAGGTTGACAGCCCCTATGCATCCCTCCTCACCAGGTTCCCGGAGCTCCTCACTCCCCGTTTCAGCACAGCAGCCTCCAAGTACGAGGTCGTCCATCATATCCCTACCGTGGTCCCACCTCTACACACCCGGGCGCACCGTCTTCCGCCGGACAAGCTGCGCATCGCCAGGGAGGAGTTCCAGCTCATGGAGGACGGGGATTGTCCGGCACTCGGACAGCCCGTGGGCATCCCCGCTACACAAGGTCCCCAAGGCATCTGGGGGGTGGAGACCACGTGGGGACTCTAGGCGTCTGAATGCCATGATAACCGCGGGCCACTACCCTGCGCCCCACATCCAGGACTTTTCCGCCCACCTCGTGTGTGCCACTTTCTTTTCAAAAGTCGACCTGGTCCGCGGTAACAACCAAATCTCGTTCCACTCGGGTGATGTTCACAAGACCGCGACCATCACCCCGTTCGGGTTGTGCGAATGGCTGCGTATGCCCTTTGGATTGAAAAACGCCGCACAGGCGTTCCAAAGGCTTGTGGACACGGTCGGGAGGGGTTTGCCTTTCGTCTTTATCTACCTCGACGACATCCAGGTTGCGAGCCGCACCCAGCATGAGCACATCGAACACCTGCGGATCCTGCGGATCCTGCTCCAGCAACTCCTGGACCACGGCCTCATTATCAACCCCGCCAAGTGCCAATTCGGCCTCCGCTCCATCTCCTTTCTGGGGCACAGTGTGACGCCTCAGGGCGCCGCTCCTTTACCCTTGAAGGTGGAGGCCATTCGGCAGTTGCCCCGGCCACGCACGGTGAAAGGGTTGCAGGAATTTATTGGCATGGTAAACTTTTGCCACCATTTCGTGCCGGCAGCGGCCAAAGTCATGCAGCCCCTCTTCCAGTGCCTCGCGGGCAAGCCGCGGGAGCTCACTTGGTCCTCCGAGGCGCATGCGGCGTTCGAGGATGCCGAAGCGGCCTTGTCCAATGCCACCATGTTGGACCACCCACGAGCCTCAGCCTCGACGGCTCTCACCGTAGATGCCTCCGACACGGCTGTGGGCGGCATTCTCGAGCAGCTCATCGATGGCCGCTGGCCTTTTTCAGCCGTCAGCTACGGACCCCCGAGCGCAGCTACAGCGCCTTCGACAGGGAGCTCCTCGCGTTGTACCTGGCCATCCGGTACTTCCGTTACTTTCTCGAGGGCCCTTTCACCGCTTTCACCGACCACAAACCTCTCACTTTCGCCTTGGGTAACGTGTCTGACCCGTGGTCCGCACGCCAGCAGCGACATCTCGCTTGTATCTCCGAGTTCACCACGGGCGTGCAGCACGTCGCGGGCAAGCACAACACAGTGGCTGATGCTGTGTACCGTCCCGCCTTTCCTCTGTCTCAGCCGTAGACCACGGCGTGGACTACAAGGAGCAGGCTGGGGCGCAGCCCGCGGATGCTGGGATGGCGGACTAACGCACTGCCGTTTCTGGCCTCCAATTACCCGACGTCCCGTGTGGGCCGTCGGACATGATGGTCCTCTGTGATGTCTCCACAGGTCGCCCTCGCCCCATTGTCCCTGTACGTTGGCGCCACCAGATCTTCGACGCCATCCACGGCCTGGCCCACCCATCCATCTGGGCAACCTCCGCGCTGGTAGCGGACAAATATGTCTGGCACGGGCTCCACAAGCAGGTGGCGGCAGGTGGCTGCCTCCCCTGTCAGACCTCCAGGTTCCAACGGCACGTGCGGGCCCCGGTGCAGGATTTCGTCGTCCCTTTGGCCCGCTTCCTGAACGTTCACGTCGACTTGGTGGGTCCGTTACCGACATCCCGTGGCACCACTCGCCTACTCACAGTCGTGGATCGATTCACGAGGTGGCTGGAGGCTATCCCGCTTTCGGACACCTCCGCCGCGTCTCGTGCTCGGGCACTGGCGGCCAACTGGATTGTCCGGTTTGGGGTCCCATCGGATATCTCCACCGACCAGGGGGCCCAATTCACACATTCTTTGTGGACTTCTCTAGCTCTGTTGTACGGGCGCGGTTGCACCATGCCTACCACCCACAGGCCAACGAGCTCATCGAGCGCTTCCAACGCCACCTCAAGTCGGCATTGAATGCTTGACTCACGGGCCCGGACTGGGTAGACCTGTTGCCGTGCGTGCTGCTCGGCATCAGCACCACCCCCAAGGCGCACTCAAACACGTCATCTGCCGAGCTTGTGTATGGCTGGGCCCTACGGGTGCCTGGGGATTTTCTTCCTGCTGTTCGAGGGCAGGTGGACTCTGCCCCGGCGTTACTGGCGACATTTCTTGAGCGGTGAGCGGGCTGTCTCCGGTGCCTACCTCGCGGCACGGCCTGACCGTGGTGCACATGCCATCGGTCCTGCAAGACTGTATGTTTGTTTTCGTCCGCAGGGATGCTCACTGATCCCCGTTGCAACGCGTCTACGAGGGGCCGTTCCGGGTGTTGCGCTCATCGCCGCAACCTTTACCCTGGACGTGGGCGGCTGGGAAGAGATTGTCTCCATCGCCCGGCTCAAGCCTGCTCATGAGGATGTTGACAGCCCGGTGGTGTTTGCGCAGCCCCGACGTAGAGGTCGTCCGCTGGCCGACCCAGCTACACCTGTTGTGCCTGTTTCCCCCGACCCGGTTTACCCCCTCGACCCGGTTGTTCCCGTTTCTCCCACCCCGTTCCGGCCCCTGGCCTTCTTCTGCCATCCCACCTTGTTACGCCCGCCCATTTTCCGGTTAGCACGTATTCCGGTCGCCGTATCCGGCCCCTGCTCGATTCCGTACCTCGGGTTCTGGGGGGGGGGGGGGGGGTCCCGGAGCGACACCTGGTGGTGACTAACCAGTCAAAACCTCGGATTGGCTGCACGGATCACATGGGCGCGGGGGGTGAGATTCGCGGGCTTTTTATGGTGTTGTAGCATTCTAGCGCCACACTTGTGGAAGTAGCATCGTGCTTTTGGCTGTCTTACCGATCCGACTAAATTTGTTGTTTTCACATTCCAAAATAAAACCATTCAATTCACTCACTGTCTCGACTCGCCAAAGCATCTTCTAATAACTCTGAAGTCACCATTCCTCACGTGATCACATATGCTGAACAATGGAAGTTGGTTTCAACTCCAGAGTAAATTGATTCATTATCTTACTCACTCATCCCACTCTTTTAACCTGCGGTTCCAATATTCCTGCACACCAGGAGATTAGTCACCCAGGAAGGTGAAGCAAGTTCCATCCTTTTAATATTTATAGTCTCACTGTTGTATGAGGCAACTTCCAAGCAAAATATTTGTTTCAACAACTTGCTAACATAAATAGTGGAAATTGGTTCCCCAAACTTTATAATTTTTCTCAGCCTGGTTGTGTCCATTTTATGGACCCCAAATCACCCCTGGCTGAACGCTGACAGAGGAGGGGAACAAGGTAAATCTGAGGAAGGGTCTCGACCCGAATTGTCACCCATTCCTTCTCTCCAGAGATGCTGCCTGTTCCGCTGAGTTACTCCAGCATTTTGTGGCAACCGTCACAACGGGATCAATCTCATATGGAGCCAACATCCACAAATGGACAAACTAATTGCTGGACTAATCCAGCAGGTCGAACAGTATCTATCCATGGTTGGAAAGGGATGGTCAACGTTTTGGTTTGAAACCTTGTGTCGGGACTGGGAGTTGCGAGGGCAGATAGACAGTGTAAAGAGGGGAGGGTGAGTGGTGAGACAGAGGTGATGGTGAAAGGGGTGAAGGACTATGTGTATATCAGGGCTGGTAGGGTGGGGTGGAGGTGGGAGGCTGGGGCAGGTTCATGATGGATGGAGGTCGATGCAAGGGACAGGTGGAGACGGCTACTGATAAGTGATAAGCAGGAACACAAATGCTGCCAGTTCTATTTATATTTCTCTTCTCAGTCTCTATCTATAACCCCCCTGCCTCTGCCTCACAACTCCAGCCCCCCCCCCCCCCAACCCCCTTCCCCATCTGCCGACATATACTTCCCGTCCTTTAGCCCTCCGTCAATCAACTCTTTCTTCTGAAGATAGACACCAAATGCTGGAGTAACTCAGCGGAACAGGCAGCGTCTCTGGAGAGAAGGAATGGCTGACGTTTCAGGTCCAGACCTCCTCCAACCTCATCTACTGTATCCACTGTTCCAGGTATCAACTTCCCTACATCGGCGAGACCAAGCGCAGGCTCGGCGATCGTTTCGCTGAACTCCTCTGCTCAGTCCGTCTTAACTTACCTGATCTCCCGGTTGCTTAGCACACAACTCCCCCTCCCATTCCCAATCTGACCTTTCTGTCCTGGGCCTCCTCCATTGTCAGAGTGAGGCCCAGCCCAAATTTGAGGAACAGCACCTCATATTTCGCTTGGGTAGCTTCCACCCCAGCGGTATGAACATTGACTTCTGTAACTTCAATTAGCCCTTGCTTTCCCTCGCTATCCCCTCCCCCTTCCCAGTTCTCCCATCAGTCTTACTGTCTCTGCCTACATTCTATCTTTGTCCTGCCCACACCCCTGACATCAGTCTGAAGAAGGGTATCGACCTGAAACATCACTCTCCAAAGATGCTGCCTGTCCCGCTGAATTACTCCAGCTTTATGTGTCTATATCGGTTAGACCAGCATCTGCAGTTCCTTCCTACACAACTCTTTCTTCTGACTGATCACACCCACTTACTTCTTGTCGTTATTACTGGCCATCTTCCCTCTCCATCTCAGTCCCGATGCAGGTTTCAACCCAAAATGGTAAACATTCCTTTCCACCCACAGATGCTGCTTGAGTCGCTGAGTTCTTCCAGCAGATTGTCTGTTGCTGCAGATTCCTGCATTTGCAGTCTCTAGAGTTGCCACAAATGAACATTTTCCAGCTGGTACATAAAAAGGTGACCCACAAAGGGTCAGTAAATAAGCTGTTGTCGGCCTTGTCATTTTCTAAAGAAGGGTCTCGATCTGAAACGTCACCTATTCCTTTTTCTCCAGAGATGCTGCCTGAACCGCAGAGTTACTCCATCTTTTTGTGTCTATCTTGTGGCCGTTTTAAATCCTGTCCTTCACTGCTATAAACACAGTGCCCTCAACATCTGCGAATAAATATAGTAAGTGACGGAAACATATCGACTCTGACAAGGCTAGAAAATCCCTAACTCGAGGGAGAATTTAAAAAAATCTTAATTTTTTTAGAGGTGAAGAGCCAACGATCAGTTTCTTTGAACAATGTTTATTACGAAACTCGTTCTCTACAAGTCCAACGCACGCGACTGGCACAACGGTGGTCGTCAAACAACTGATGCGCCAGGTTTCATATTGACGCGCACCAGCAGGTGCCGCTACATGCCCCCCACCCCCCCAGAAACAAAGGTACGGAAAGCACCGGTAACCGAACCGTACGACTGGAATGTGTAGTCCTTAAACGCGGGACGGGCATAACATCAGGGACCGGCAAAACAGAGCCGGGAGGATGCGAAAACCATGAACTAGGGACGGGCGTGACAATGGGGACCGGCAAAACTAAACCGGGAACAACAGGTGCAGAGGATGACAAACCGGCCAATGGAAGCCCTCTATGCCGTGGAGTGGCCACTGTTACCGGGGCTGTCCTCGTCCACATGTGCGGGCTTAAGGCGGCTGACGGAGACGAACTCCTCCCTGCCACCCATGTCCAACGTGAACATCGAGGTACCAGTCTTCAGCACCTTGAACGGTCCTTCGTACACCCGCTGTAACGGCGAGCGTCCTTACGAAGGAAAACATAAGCACAATCCTGTAACGACATAGGCACATGCACCGCAGCCGACCCGTGCCTGGATATGGGAACCGGGACCAACGATCGCACCTGCTCGCAAAGGTCAGCAAGCACCGCTGAAGCCGGGACCACCTGATCGCGGGTGACGGGTAGAAAATCCCCATGTACCCACAAAACCCATAAACGAGCTCGGCGTTGAGGTCTTCCTTAGGCGTAGTTCTGATGCCCAGGAGAACCCAGGGCAACTGGTCAACCCAATCAGGGCCAGTGAGCCGGGCGTTCAACGCTGACTTAAGGTGTCTCTGGAAACGCTCAACTAATCCGTTCGATTCCGGATGATAAGCGGTTGTTTGGTGCAAACGCGTGCAATATAGCTGCGCCAAACCACACCACAGAGAGGATGTAAACTGAGCCCCACGGACGGTTATCTTGCCTAACCCGTACGTGAGCGGCTTGTGATCTGTGAAAGCAGCGAACGCGCGGCCCACGAGGAAATAGCGGAAATGTCTGATCGCTAGGTAGAGCGCGAGGAGTTCCCTGATGAACGCGCTACACTTACATTCCGGGGCCCGAAGCTGCCGGCTGAAAAACACCAACAGCTGCCAACGGTTGCCAACCCGCTGCTCCAGAACATCGCCCACTGCCACGTCCGAAGTGCCAACGGTGAGTGCTGTGGGAGCTGGCACCCTCGGGTGCACTAGCATGGTGGCATTCGCCAACGCGGTCTTAGCACCTTCAAAAGCCATAGCCGCTTTGTCAGTCCAAACCAGATCCCGTGGTTTATCCGCATTGGAACAGCGGTCGCACAACGGCGGCCGCTGACGGAACAAAAACAATACAAATTCACCATGCCGGTGAATTCTTGGAGGCCCTTGACGGTCAGTGGCCGCGGGAACCTGCGGATGGCGTCGACCTTCTCAGGCAGCGGCTGGGCACCCTGGGGGGTGACCCTGTGCCCTAAGAAGGAAATGGAGCGCAATCCGAACTGGCACTTCACAGGATTGATCACCAAGCCGTGCTTACGCAAGCGCTCAAACAGAAACGCTCAACCTGCGAACTGCTGGCCACCAGGATATCATCCAGGTAGATGAAAACAAACAGCAAACCCCGCCCGACCTGATCCACCAGCCGTTGGAACGCTCAGACCAAACGGCATTCGGAACCACTCAAAAAGGCCAAACGGGGTGATGGTGGGTGTCTTAGGGATGTCGTCCGGGATCTGATTAGATCCCCGGACCAGGTCAACCTTTGAAAAGAAGGTAGCGCCCTCCAAGTGAGCTGAGAAGTCCTGAATGTGGGGCACTGTGTTCCGACCTGCCGTGGTTACAGCGTTCAAATGCCTGTAATCACCGCAAGGTCTCCAGCCCCTGGATGCTTTAGGCACCATATGCAGAGAAGCCCAAGGGCTATCCGATCGTCGTACAATGCCCATGTCTTCCATCAGCTGGGATTCGTCGCGGGCGATGCGCAGTTTGTCGGGCGGGAGGAGGCGCGCGCGGGCGTGAACCGGTGGGCCCTCGGTGGGGATGTGGTAGACCACCCCATGATGAGGCGCGGCCCCGTCGAACCGGGGCGTGAGCAGCTCGGGGAACTGAGATAACAGGGCTGCATAAGGTTCTTGTACCTCCGCTACATCGCTGGGTTGCTGTTTGGCCGTTTACGGGTTACGCGGCTCGGCGGGGCATGGGTGGTTATGCACTTAAAATGGGAATGGCTGGTGGACTTTGTGGAAAGAGTAGGAGCATACGACTATTTGTGACAAGGGGCCAGCATGATCATTATGGACCGAACGACTACTATGACTGCTGTCATTCTAGGATTGTTTAGGCCTCGGTCAGTTTATTCAGTACAACGATAGTCTATTTGTAATTCTCAGCATGAGCTACACCCCGTCTCCTTGTTCTGCAGATTCAGCTCAGTGCCAAAATTCTGAATTGTTTTGTGGGTTTAATTCAATGGTAATTAACAGCAGGCAGATATCATGACCTTCTGGGCCACATGAATTAGTTACAGTGTGGATCAAATTATTTTTGTGTGACTGCATTTCTGGGTTCTCAATTGGAATGATTCGGCCACTGGTGATGTCTGTACATGTCTTGACAGAATCGGGTTTGTAATTCCAGGGATGGGGAGAATGTGGGCAGTGTTGAGGGAGGGAGGGAGGGAGGGTTCCAAACTGTAGCCATCTGTTAATCAAAGTCTCACTGGCTCCACTGTGCCGTCTAACTTCTCTGGGCTTTTCATGATAAGACAGTTGGCACCCAGAAGTCGACAAATCTAGGGTGTAAAGGTCAGAGAGCTGAACGGCTTTTGTAAGGGCGGGTGGCGGCCAGGGGCGGGGGGGTGGGGTGGTGATGGTGGGCAGCAGAAATGCACAATGCCTCTGAGCTGTAGACATTCAGCTGCCGGAAGATATAATGCACCATCTGGCTGTTAATGTAAAAACACTTGCAGCTATAATTCAGTAAGGGGGCATCGAAGGTTCACAAAACATTGAAAGAATATTGGATTACTGCTTTTGTTTTGAATGAAACAGCAGTTGTGGAGCTTCAGGACCAAAACCCCAAAAGTGTGGCCTGTCTCAGGCTCAGACTATCAGTGAGAGAGAGAGAGAGAGAGAGAGGGAGAGGGGGTGGAGAGAGAGAGAGGGAGGTGGAGAGAGGAGGGGGGGGGGGGGTGGGAGAGAGGGGGAGAGAGAGGGAGGTGTGGGAGAGAGAGTGGGGAGAGAGAGCAGGTGGGGTGGGAGAGAGAGGGAGGTGTGGGAGAGGAGGTGTGGGCGAGAGAGGGAGGTGTGGGAGAGAGAGAGAGAGGAGGAGAAAACAGAGAGAGAGGGGGTGGAGGGGAGAGGGGGGAGAAGAGAGAGAGTATGTGCATTCCCTTATTCATTAAAAAGCACCTTCTGAGGATTTATGTTTATCATATTTGTTCTTTTAAAACCAATACATTGTGGATACTGGATTTGTGAGATTAAAAAATACAAATGATTATGCGTTGCATTTGAATCAGAGCTGTCATGATGATGTTTTAACTACAAGTATTAAATGATCCATCTGAAAATTGTCCTGCTCAATAATTAAAAAATAGGCAATGTGCTTGAGATTAGGTGAATGTACCGTGATTCTGACTTCCACTGATTACATTTTTTTTAAATGTGGGAGTCGGGGTAAGTGTGAGAGACATGTACCCAACTTTAGAATTCCAAAAGTGAAGCGAAATGAAGGTATAGAGAAGCGAGAACTGAAGGGACAACAGCAGCTAAAGTGCTTGGTAAACATTGGCCGTGCAGATATCGGAATTGAAAATATTGGGAATGATCGCGTTTGCTCTCTGCATTTCATCAAGTAAGGCATTATTTGTGTTTTTTCTTGATTCCTTTGGTATCTAAAAATTCTCAGAAGTGATAAATCTGGCTGTAAATCTTTCTTCAGATGCGTTTTCAGTTTGTATGTAAAAACCCATTTGGGAACCATGGGCGATTTAAAAAAATTACAGCCAGATTTATCACTTCTGAAACTTTTTAGATGCCAAAGGAATCAAGAAAAAACACCTTAGTTGATGAAATGCAGTGAGCAAACGGCCAATGTTCGCCAAGCACTCTGGCTGTTGTTGCCTCTTCAGCTCTCGCTTCTATCAACCATCATTTCTCCTCACTTTTGGAATTCTGAAGTAGGCTAAATGTCTCACACGCTTATCCCGATTTCAATAATTATTTACAGCGCATAAATGGACAGTTTCAGCTGGAAACAATGGTAAGTGCCTACCTGCAGTTCATCGCGTGTAATCCATTTGGAGTAGCGTAGCAACAGTACGGGTCATGGGTCGTGACCCGACTGCCGTGAAACCTCCCTATATCTATATCTATATAATATTAAAACTCTGTGGCTGCTGGCTGGCTGGCTGGCTGGCTGGCTGTGTTTCTGCCTGACTTGTGGTTGCCAGCCTGTGGGTGCCAGCCTTTGATTCGTTGCTACGCCAACACCAGACCCACAAATGCCCAGAATGTTTCCATTTCGGTAGAGATTTCACTTTTCATTCCAAGTATCCACTCCTGATTAAATTTCGTCGTGTTTATGTACACATGTTTAATAAAATCCTTCTCCACCCCCCCCCCCACTCACTCATTTTGTCGCCTCCTGCTGGCCAGCGACCATGACGGCTACTGGCGCCCGCATCTCCCCTCAAAGACGCCATTTAAATAAAAGCCGCACTGCTGAGTCCTGAACGGCTTCACTTGGACGACCACGTCTCCCGTGGGGGCTACGGGTAGGGAACGGCTGCGTTGGGGGAGCAGACCCAACAGGTCTGCACTTGGTCTAGTGATCTATATTTCCAATAATGTTCCAATCCTTGTTTTTCATTTTGGAAGATTTAAAGCAAAGTTACTCATCATATTTGAGACACAAGAGACAACAGATGCTGGCAAAACAAGATTGGGGGAACTCAGTGGGTCGGGCAGCATCCATGGAGGGAATGGTAGGTGTTGTCTTGAGTCATAACTCCTTTTCAATCCAAAACACCGTCTGTTTGTTCTCTTCCCCGATGCTGTCTGACCCACTGAGTTCCCCAGCACTTTGTATTTCATTTATTATACTGCCTTCTTCCCCATCACTATGATAATCTACAGCAGGGGTCAGCAATCTACAGCCCTTGGGCCGAATGCGGCCATAATCCAAAATAATTCGACCCGCAGGCAGAATTTTTTTTCTGCATTCATCCGGCCCGTGGTCGTATATATATATATATTTTTCGCATTCATCCGGCCCACGGTGGTAATTTTTTCCCCACATCTAAAAGTGTAGGTGCAGAGGCTGCGGTGCCTGCTGCTCAGCGCGGCCCGGAACCATTGCGGCCAGCAGGCAAATTTTTTTTCCTGCACCTGTCTTGGATTGGTGAGCGCTGAGTTCCTCCAGCACTCTGTTTTTTACCGGTCCTTGCCTTTGTATCCTGCACCTTCAGTTACAAACCCGTGCAAATGGTTGGCAATGTTGATACTGCATATTTTGCATAGTGCATATATGTGATACTCAATGATCTTTGGCGTCCTTGAAGGGGCGGGATCTATGTGACACGTGATTTGTTGCCTGCTATCCGGGGCGGGATGGGGGCGGGATCCATGTGTGCACGTGACAGATGTGGCCCGCCATCCGCTCATCGACATGCATCCGGCCCCTATGCAGAACAAGGTTGCCGACCCCTGATCTACAGTGACAAGTAATAGCAGTAAGTGGTGGACGGAGCAAGGAAAAGCAGCTTGATTAAGTTTAGTTTGTGGCAACTGTAGTTGTTTAAAGTGCTTTATAAATAAAGTTATTATTATTATTATTATTATTAGAGATACAGCGCAGAAACAGGCCCTTCGGCCCAACGAGTCCGCACCGACCAGCGATCCCCGCACATCAACACTATCCTACATGCACTAGGGACAATTTACACATACACCAAGCCAATCAACCTATAAAGATCTCGGAGAAACCCACTCGGTCACGGGTAGAACGTACAAACTCCATACAGAGAGCATCTGAGGCCGGGATCAAACCCGGAACTCTGGTGCTGCAAGCACTGTTATGCCCCTGTCCCACTTAGGAAACCTGAACGGAAACCTCTGGAGATTTTGGGCCCCACCCAAGGTTTCCGTGCGGTTCCCGGAGGTTGCAGGTGGTTGCAGGTAGTGGAAGCGGGTAGGGAGTGACAAAAACCTCCGGGAACCCCACGGAAACCTTCGGTGGGGCGCAAAGTCTCAGGAGGTTTCTGTTCAGGTTTCCTAAGTGGAACATTACAGAACATTCGATTTCAAACCATGCTGAAATATATCAGAAAGAGTAGGCCTCTTTGTTCATGCACTGAATTTCTCAATAGGAATATGGAGAAATATTTAAGGTTTATCTATATTAAAATTTCTATAAATTCACAGTATCTACTTCATCCAAATAGAAAATGTTAAATTTCAATACAGACCTTTCAAGGGAACCAAGGATTAAGCCTAAACTATAACCCTTACTTTTTTCCCAAATCTGATCAATATGCATCCAGTAATGGCTCAAGTCTAAAATAAAGTAATAAGCTGATTTTTTTCCAAAGATTACATGGGCTTACATTAGTTGGAAACTTGCATCACCATGGATCAGTGTTCGCACTTATCCATGAATGGATAGTTGCTATGGATAGTTGAGGTTTACACTTTTTCACACCAGTGTTAACAGTGGCGGACTGGGTCTAATAATATTGGTTGCCAGGAGACAAAGGGGGCCCACCCACAACTACAATGCTATCATTTAACAGGGGCCCACTTGCCACCACTTGCTATCACTTCATCAGGGGCCCACTTGCCATCGGGCAAGCTGACACCCTGGCCAGTCCGCCACTGAGTGTTAATTCTGCTGAGTACAATACTGCTCACAGAGCAGAACCTATGGCCCTCTGAGTGTATCTCACACCATTACTAACTGTCCCATGAGCGTCTGTACAGCACCAACAGTGAGTGCTCCTGGGAAACCATGCCACCACATCAAGGTCACACATCTTTGAACACATCGTGGCACTTTGTTTATTGGCTTTCAGTAGGATTATCACATTATTTGACCAGGGTAATTGCCGGCCACAGGACGAGCTGAGTTGATGGTATGTGCTTTAATCAGTAAGAAAAATCCATCAGTGTCCACACTAACAAAAGGGAGGCAGGATACAGAATAGTAATGCACTGGAACAGGCCCTTCAGCTGACAAATTCCGTGTCAAACTTGATGTCACGTCAAACTGATCTCTGCCTGCACATAATCCATATTTCTTCATATCAAAATGCATATGTAAAAAAACTCTTGAATGCCACTATTGAACCTGCCTCCACCACCACCCAGGGTCAGCACTTTCCAGGCACCAACTACTCTCGGCACAAAAAACATACACAACTCCTTAATTTTTTCCCCCTCACCTTGAATCTGTTTCCTCGCTAGTCTTTGACATTTCTACAAGGGGATAAAAAGTGCTGACTGTCTAACCTTTCCAGGCTGTTTATAATTTTACATACTTATGTCAGATCTACCCTCGGTCTCTGAAGCTCCCGAGAAAACAATCCAAGTTTGCCCAACCTTTCCTTATAGCTAATACCCTTTAATTCAGCAGCACTCTGTTAAACCTCCTATAAACCCTCTCCAAAGCTTCCACATCCTTACAGTAATGGGGCAACCAGAACTGCATACAATACTCCAAATGCATCCTAACCAAAGTCCAAGAATGTTGCAACATATAACATATAACAATTACAGCACGGAAACAGGCCAACTCGGCCCTTCTAGTCCGTGCCGAACACTTATTCTCCCCTAGTCCCATTAACCGGCACTCAGACCATAACCCTCCATTCCTTTCTCGTCCATATACCTATCCAATTTATTTTTAAATGGTAAAATCGAACCTGCCTCCACCACTTCCACTGGAAGCTCATTCCACACAGCTACCACTCTCTGAGTAAAGAGGTTTCTCCTCATGTTACCCCTAAACTTCTGTCCCTTAATTCTCAAGTCATGTCCTCTTGTTTGAATCTTCCCTACTCTCAATGGGAAAAGCTTATCCACGTCAACTCTGTCTATCCCTCTCATCATTTTAAAGACCTATATCAAGTCCCCCCTTAACCTTCTGCGCTCCAAAGAATAAAGACCTAACTTGTTCAACCTTTCTCTGTAACTTAGTTGCTGAAACCCAGGCAACATTCTAGTAAATCTCCTCTGTACTCTCTCTATTTTGTTGACATCCTTCCTATAATTAGGCGACCAAAATTGTACACCATACTCCAGAATTGGCCTCACCAATGCCTTGTACAATTTTAACATTACATCCCAACTTCTATACTCAATGCTCTGATTTATAAAGGCCAGCACACCAAAAGCTTTCTTTACCACCCTATCTACATGAGATTCCACCTTCAGGGAACTGTGCACAGTTATTCCTAGATCCCTCTGTTCAACTGCATTCCTCAACTCACTACCATTTACCATGTACGTCCTATTTTGATTTGTCCTGCCAAGATGTAGCACCTCGCACTTATCAGCATTAAACTCCATCTGCCATCTTTCAGCCCACTCTTCCAAATGGCCTAGATCTCTCTTTCGACTTTGAAAATCTACTTCATTATCCACACCACCACCTATCTTAGTATTATCTGCATACTTACTAATCCAATTTACCACACCATCATCCAGATCATTGATGTACATGACAAACAACAGTGGACCCAACACAGATCCCTGTGGCACCCCACTAGTCACCGGCCTCCAACCTGACAAACAGCCATCCACCATTACTCTCTGGCATCTCCCATTCAGCCACTGTTGAATCCATCTTGCTACTCCACCATTAATACCCAACAATTGAACCTTCTTAGCCAACCTTCCATGAGGAACCTTGTCAAAGCCTTACTGAAGTCCATATAGACAACATCCACTGCTTTACCCTTCATCAATTTCCCGAGTAACCTCTTCAAAAATATCAAGAAGATTAGTCAAACATGACCTTCCAGGCACAAATCCATGTTGACTGTTCCTAATCAGACCCTGTTTATCCAGATGCTTATATATATTATCTCTAAGTATCCTTTCCATTAATTTGCCCACCACTGACGTCAAACTAACAGGTCTATAATTGGTAAGTTTACTCTTAGAACCCTTTTTAAACAATGGAACAACATGCGCAGTACGCCAATCCTCCGGCACTATTCCCGTTTCTAATGACAATTGAAATATTTCTGTCATAGCCCCTGCTATTTCTACACTAACTTCCCTCAATGTCCTAGGGAATATCCTGTCAGGACCTGGAGACTTATCCACTTTTATATTTTTCAAAAGTGTCAGTACTTCCTCTTCTTTGAATCTCATAGTTTCCATAGCTACTCTACTTGTTTCCCTTACCTCACATAATTCAATATCCTTCTCCTTGGCGAATACCGAAGAAAAGAAATTGTTCAATATCTCCCCCATCTCTTTTGGCTCTGCAGATAGCTGTCCACTCTGACTCTCTAATGGACCAATTTTATCCCTCGTTATCATTTTGCTATTAATATAGCTGTAGAAACTCTTTGGATTTACTTTCACCTGCCAAAGCAATCTCATGTCTTCTTTTAGCTTTTCTAATTTCTTTCTTAAGATTCTTTTTACATTCTTTATACACCTCAAGCACCTCATTTACTCCATGCTGCCTATAATTATTGTAGATCTCTCTCTTTTTCCAAACCAAGTGTCCAATTTCCCTTGAAAACCATAGCTCTTTCCAATTTTTACTATTTCCTTTCAACCGAACAGGGACATAAAGATTCTGTACTCTTAAAATTTCACCTTTAAATGTCCTCCATTTCTCTTCCACATCCTTCCCATCAAACAAAATGTCCCAATTCACTCCTTTTAAATCCTTTCGCATCTCCTCAAAGTTAGCCTTTCTCCAATCAAAAATATCAACCCTAGGTCCAGTTCTGACCCTCTCCATAATTATATTGAAACTAATGGTATTGTGATCACTGGACCCGAACTGTTCCCCAACGCATACCTCCGTCACCTGACCTGTCTCATTTCCTAACAGGAGGTCCAGCACTGCCCCTTCTCTAGTAGGTATCTCTATGTATTGCTGCAAAAAACTATCCTGCACACATTTTACAAACTCCAAACCATCCAGCCCATTTACAGAATGTGTTTCCCAGTCTATGTGTGGAAAATTGAAATCTCCCACAATCACTACCTTGTGCTTACAATAATATCTGCGATCTCCTTACATATTTGCTCTTCCAATTCTCGCTCCCCATCAGGCAGTCTATAATACACCCCTATAAGTGTTGCTACACCTTTCCCATTTCTCAGTTCCACCCAAATAGCCTCCCTAGACGAGCCCTCTAATCTATCCTGCCAAAGCACTGTTGTAATATCTTCCCTGACAAGCAATGCAACGCCTCCACCTCTTGCCCCTCCAATTCTATCACACCTGAAGCAACGAAATCCTGGAATATTTAGTTTCCAATCACAGCCCTCCTGCAACCATGTTTCACTAATCGCCACAACATCATACTTCCAGGTGTCTATCCAGGCTCTAAGCTCATCCACCTTTCTTACAATGCTCCTAGCATTAAAATGTACACATTTAAGAAACCCACCCCCTCGTATTCTCTGTTTACTATCTTTTTCTTCTTTCTCCCCTACATTTTGTGTCCAAGTGCTACCCTTCTCTGCCTCCTGCCTCACACACTGTCTACTAGCTTTCCCTATTTGAGTCCCTCCCCCCAACCGTTCTAGTTTAAAGTCTCCCCAGTAGCCTTTGCAAATCTCCCCGCCAGGATATTGGTCCCCCTCGGGTTTAAGTGCAACCCATCCTTTTTGTACAGGTCGCATCTTCCACAAAAGAGGTCCCAATGATCCAGAAACTTGAATCCCTGCCCTCTGCACCAGTCCTTCAGCCACACATTTATCCTCCACCTTGCTCCGTTCCTACTCTCACTGTCGCGTGGCACAGGCAACATGACTTCCTAATTCTTATACTCAATGCCCTGAGCAATGAAGACAAGTTTACCTTTTGTATTAAGCTTTCTTTACATCCAATCTACTTGTGCTGCCCTTTTGAGGGAATTATGGCTTGGCCCCCAAAGTCCCTCTGTATATCATTGCTCTTAAGAATTTTGCCATTAACTGTATACTTTCCCTTTACATCCGACCTAAAGAGCACCACCTCACACTTTTAAACGCCATCTGCCATTCCTCCACCCATTTCTGTAGCTGGGTTGTTGTATACGTTGACAATGCTGTGTACGTTGACAGTTTCCCCTCACTTTCCACAACTCCACCATCTTCGGTACTAACCAACATATCTACACATGTCCAAATCATTTGTATATATCACAAACACAGAGGTCCCAGCACCGATCACTGCGGAACTCCACTGGCCACAGAACTTCAGCCACAATAACTCCCTTCCACCACAACCCACTGTCTTCTCAGGGTAAGCCTGTTTTGAATCCAAATGATCAAATCACCATGGCTCCCAGGCATCGGGATCGGACCACCATGGGGGACTTTATCAAATTCCTTACTAAAATCCACATAAACAACATCCACTGCCCAACCCTCATTGATCACCTTTGTCACCTCCTGAATAAATGCATTCAAGTTGATAAAACATGACCTGCAACCATGCTGACCAAAAATACTAGTGTCTTTGATGCTGACTGTTTCTAAATTTTTTAGCCCATTCTCTTCCAAATGTGAGTAAATCCTATCCTGTAGAATCTTCTCTAATAGCTTATCTACCACTGACGTGAGACTCACCGAGCTATAATTGCCTGGATTATGTCTACTTCCCTCTTAAACAAAGGAACATTGGCTACTCTCTGTTTAAGAAGGAACTGCAGATGCTGGAAAATAGAAGGTAGACAAAAATGCTGGAGAAAATCAGCGGGTGAGGCAGCATCTATGGAGCGAAGGAAATAGGCAACGTTTTGGGTCGAGACCCTCCTTCAGACTGGTGATACTCTCGAGTCCTCCAGGATCTCTCCTGTGGTGAGAGAAGATGCAAAGATCTTTGTCACGGCCCCTGCAATCTCCTTTCTTAGTAAGTGTTTCTCTCAGTAAGTTTCTCAAAGGCCTCTACTGCGATAAAGTACATTATTATCACTTGAACTGAAGGGAAAGTTGCAAAGGAACTTTTTATCTGCATAGGCCAATCGAGACCACATTGATCATAATTTATACTAATCCCACATTCATCCAATGTTTCCTCCCCACATTCTCACCTATTCTGTACAGGTTCCACCACTCACTCCTGCACACGACCAACTTGCACATTTTTGGAGGAATAAGCTGATCACTCTCCTCAGTAGGATAATGGGTACTTTAGGTTCTACCTCATCATACTAATTGCTGCGTTTGTGAAACCAAGAGAGACTTCTCTTCATTTTACTTTCCTGAAACAAACCTGTATATTCAGTGAGCATTCGTCAGTGGTAGGGGAGGTCAATTCACTGGATGTTTAGATATAGCTCCTAGGGCTAACAGAGAGTTAGATATAGCTCTTAGGGCTAACAGAAGAAAGCAGGAACGGGGTACTGATTTTGGATGATCAGCCATGATCGCTGGCTCGAAGGGCTGAATGGCCTACTCCTGCACCTATTTTCTATGTTTCTATGGTGGGGGAGCTAATGGAGAATATTCTTCTGGATAGTATTTACTCCTATTTGGAAGAGAATGGGCTAATTAGGGACAAGCTTTGTACATGGCAGGCTGTGACTTACTAAGTCGATCAAGTTTTTTTGAGGAGGTGACGAAGATGATCAATTAGGATAGGGAGGATGTTGTTCAAATGGATGTTAGAAAGCATTTCATGAAGTCCCCCCATGGTAGGTTGATCCAGAAGATCAAGAGCTTAACATTGACTTGGTCACATGGATTCAGAACTGGCTTGCTGATGGAAGACAGAGGGGTGTGGTGTTAGGAGAATATTCAGGCTGGAGGTCTGTGACCAATGGAGTTTCGCAGGGCTCTGTGCTGGGACCTCTGCTGTTTATGACGTTGATAAATGACTTGGACGCAAACAAGGACGGGTTGGTTAGTTAGTTTGTAGATGACACTAAGATTGCAGGTATCACAGACTGTGAGGAAAGTTGTCAAAATATACAGCGGGATATAGATCAGCTACAGATATGGGTGGAGAAATTGCAGATGGAGTTTGTAAAGAAGTGTTATCAACACACTGTGACTTTACTTCTTTTATTCATACTGTGGCATTACAGAGAGCACTAGCTGTACGTGGTCTGTCACGGAAACTAGAGATTGATATGTGGGTGGGGAGGTTGTAATTATACTTGTGATATGGGGAGTGGTTAGTAGTGATGAGGTAACTATATTAAGGGTCACATGCATATATCATCTACAGAGTTTAATCTGAACAGGTGTGGGGAGTTAACTTTGGGAGGTCAAATGTAAAAGGAAAATATACAATGATTGGCAAGACACTTAACAGCATTGATGTATAGAGGGATCTTGGGGTCCAAGTCCATAATTTCTTGAAAGTGGCTAAATAAGTGGAGAGAGTGGTAAAGAAGGCATATGGTATGTTTGCCTTCATTGGTCGGGGTATTGAGTATAAAGGTCAGGAAGGCATGATACAACTTTACACGTCTTTGGTTAGGCCTCATTTAAAGAAATGGGTGCAGTTCTGGTCGCCACAATACAGGAAGAATGTGAAGGCTTTAGAAAGGGTGCAGAGCTGGTTTACCAGAATGATGCCTGGATTAAGGGGTATTAGCTACAGGGAGATATTGGACACATTTGTGTTGTTTTCTCTGGAACATCAGGTAGACCTCATGTTCCAGAGAAAATGAACATCAGAAGTATATAATATTATGACAGGCATAGATGGGGCAGACACTCAGAACCCCTTTCCCAGGATAAAAAAAAACAAATAGTAGAGGGCATAGCTTTAAGGTGAGATGGGCAAAGTTGAAAGTAGATGTGCGGGGCAAGGTTTTCCCGCTCACAGACAGTGGTGAGTACCTGGAATGTGCAGCTGATGGGGATGATGGAAGCAGACAGGATTGTGGATTCTAAGAAACTTTTGGATCGGCACATGGATGTGTAGGCAATGGAGGGATAGGGATTATGTGCAGGCAGATAAGAGTTGGTCTTAGCACTAGGTTCAGCACAGACATTGTGGGCCAAAGGGCCATTATTCACTGTGTTGTACTGTTCTATGTAATTACAATAGTAGAATTTCCGTGACTTCAGAGACAGATTTATTAGGGTAGATTGGAGTCAGAATAAATATTGAAAATCCCAGACTATATCTCAACCTATTACATTTTACAGAGGGTAGGCAGCTTTTGTAGAAGATTTAACTTACAAGCTGGGTAACTAATTTCCTCTTTGACTGGTTTGGAAATTTAGACAGTATAAAATGCTGAATCTCATTGAACCACCCCCCCCCCCCCCCCCCCCCCCCCCCCCCCCCCCCTACCAATCCCCACTCTTACTGGATCAATGCAGAGGCTCTATTTTAGTATCAAACTAGACTAAGTGGGACCCGTTGGGTCCCAGCATCACACGGGAGGGCTGGTCACCCAACGCAATATTCCATCTCTCCACCAATTCCAATATTGCTGGCCGGGGGGGGGGGGGGGGCTTTCTGTTGCGCTAGTTTGTACTATTTGTTATTTGTTAATCACACACACCCTCTCCTCACACAGACCCGCACACAGATACACACACACACACACACACACTCATTCACACACACACACACACACACAGACTCATTCACACACACACACACACACACACACACACACACACACACACACACACACACACACACACTCATTCACACACACACACAGACTCATTCACTCACACACACTCACCCAATACTAAAATGCCAAATAACTTCAGAACGTGTTGAATATACAGAGTGTAAAACGAATGTTTAAAGCCTCCTGTAGAGGCTGCTGCTGCTGAAACAAAAACGTGCTTTAAATAACATCCAACAAACACACTCACCATAGACAGAGCAGCCAGCTCTCTTGAATTATTCAACAGCGCCTGCACTCGGCGCCATCTTGACGTCACCCTCTCGCTTCTTGCCACGAACCAGGAAATGACACACTCAGCGCCAGCATGCTGCTAACCGGAAATGACGTCATCGGCGCCATCTTGCAACTAAGCGAAAATCACACGTTAGCCACAGACATATTCGATTGGCATGGGAAACACTACCTGGTTCTCGTTGACTCTTACTTGGGCTGGTTCGAAATTGGCTTACTTCAAACCATTACTTCTGAAGCGGTTATCGAGAAGTTCCAGCATCACCTCTCCGTGCACGTATACCTGGACCTGCCCAACCTAAGGAACATTGCACGGGATCCAATACTGGATTCCCCAGCCAAAAGTCTGATGTCTCGCCAAACCCGTGCTCCCCTGCCTGTGTCCCAGCAGCTTTTGCAGCCACAAGTTCTTTCCCCGCCTGCAGTCCAGAAACAACTACAATTCAAACGTAACACACAGAAACGCTTCTTTGACAAATCCAGCAAGCCACTTAAACCTCTCGTACGTGGACAAGTGGTCCGTCTCCAGACCAACAACGGCCATGCACTTCTGGGTCACATCTACAGCCCTGCTAAAGAACTGCGCTCTAATCTGGTTGAAGCAGACGGAACTATCTACAGATGCAACCGCCAACATATCCTTCTGGTGAAGAAACCGCGTCCTGCGACTCCACAACCAGACGTCTCGTGTTTCGTATACCCTCCCACGGTCGGTCCTGCAACCCCGCTGCCAATTAGCGTTTCCACCGCATCCTCCCAGCTCGCCAATCTCATCACCCTCCCTGCCTGTCGGGTCGCCGGTCATTTCCCCAATTCCCTCCACGTTATTTTCTCCGGTGAACGGAGGTGAGGCGGATTCGTACCGCACACGGGCCGGATGGGTTTGCAGGCCACCCATTAGATACGGTGATTTTTTTGTAAATTTACAAACTTTCCCAAATGTGTTATTAACATTCCACCCATATTGCTGAGCCACTGATGCTTCTTTTGTTTCTACGAAGCAAAAAGTGCTGTTGAGCCAAAACCAAAGAGGCCGACGTCAGGCAACGCAGTGGTGGTTGGAGACTCCATTGTGAGAGGTACGGACAGGGGTTTCTGCGGCAACAGACAGGGTTCGAGGATGGTGTGCTGCCTCCCCGGTGCCAGGTTCCAGGATGTCACGGACAGAGTGCAGAAAAGGGCGAATGTGAACAGCCGGAAGTGGTAGTGCATGTCGGCACAAACGATGTCGGAAAGAAGGGGATGAATATTCTGCAGCGTGACATTAGAGAGCTCGGAAAAATGCTGAAAAGCAGGACCTCCAAGGTGGTTATCTCCGGTTTGCTTCCAGTTGATAAGGTCCCGCACGGGACTTTGATTCTAGTTTGATAAGGTCCCGCACGGGAGTCTGGTGACTAAAATTAGAGCACATGGGATTGGGGGTAGGGTGTTGACATGGATAGAAAATTGGTTGGCAGACTGGAAGCAAAGAGTAGGAGTGAATGGGTCCTTTTCAGAATGGCAGGCAGCGGCGAGTGGAGTGCCGCAAGGCTCGGTGTTGGGGCCGCAACTGTTTACCATATATATTAATGATTTGGAAGAGGGAATTAGGAACAACACTAGCAAGTTTGCGGATGACACAAAGCTGGGTGGCAGTGTGAACTGTGAAGAGGATGTTAGGAGGTTGCAGGGTGACCTGGACAGGTTGAGTGAGTGGGCAGATGCGTGGCAGATGCAGTATAATATAGATAAATGTGAAGTTATCCACTTTGGCGGCAAAAACAAGGGGGCAGATTATTATCTCAATGGGGTTAGGTTAGGTAAGGGGGAGGTGCAGCGAGACCTGGGCGTCCTTGTACACCGGTCACTGAAAGTTGGCTTACAGGTACAGCAGGCAGTAAAGAAAGCTAATGGAATGTTGGCCTTCATAACACGAGGATTTCAGTATGGGAGTAAAGAGGTTCTTCTGCAGTTGTATAGGGCTCTGGTGAGACCACATCTGGAGTATTGTGTACAGTTTTGGTCTCCTAATTTGAGGAAGGACATCCTTGTGATTGAGGCAGTGCAGCGTAGGTTCACGAGATTGATCCCTGGAATGGCGGGACTGTCATTTGAGGAAAAATTGAAAAGACTAGTCTTGTATTCACTGGAGTTGAGAAGGATGAGGGGATATCTCGTGCTGGCGAGAGCAGGAACAGGGAGATACAGGACCTGAATGTGTGGCTGAGGAACTGGTGCACGGGGGCAGGGATTTAGATTCTTAGATCGCTGGGATCTGTTTTGAAGTAAGGGGGAACTGTACAAAAGGGACGGATTGCACCTTAACAGGTGGGGAACCAGCATTCTGGCAGGCAGGTTTCCACTGCTACACGGGTGGTTTTAAACTAAATAAGGGGAGGGGGTGGGTGGGTGGGGGGGGTGTCAAATGGGATAGTCAATGATGGAGTTAAAGGGAAAGAGAGTAAAGGGATAGTTAATGACTACAGAATTAACGGGAAAGGAAGCTCACCAAGGGATAGGAGAGTATGGCCAAGTGTAATAGGGATCGATGTGAAAGGTGAGATGCGTAAGGAATTAAAAGTATTGTATATGAATGCGCGAAGTATAAGAAGTAAAGTAGATGAGCTTGAGGCTCAGTTAGAGGTTGGTAGATATGACATTGTGGGGATTACTGAGACGTGGCTGCAGGAGGATCGGGCCTGGGAACTAAATATTCAGGGTTATACATCCTATAGAAAGGACAGGCAGGTGGGCAGAGGAGGGGGGGTAGCTCTGCTGGTGAGGGATGGAATTCAGTCCCTTGCGAAGGAAGACATAGGGACTGATGAGGTAGAGTCACTGTGGATGGAGTTGAGGAATTGTAAAGGCAAGAAGGCACTAATTGGTGTTATCCACAGGCCCCCAAATAGTAGCCCGGATGTAGGGTATAAGTTGCAGCAGGAGTTAAAACTGGCATGTAACAAAGGTAATACCACTGTGGTGATGGGGGATTTCAATATGCAGGTAGACTGGGAAAATCAGGTTGGTTCAGGACCCCAAGAAAGAGAGTTTGTAGAATGCCTCCGAGATGCCTCCGAATCTTAGAGCAACTGACCAGAGAAGAGGCAATTCTGGATTTAGTGTTGTCTAATGAACCAGATTTTATCAGAGAACTCGAGGTAAGGGAACCGCTTGGAGGTAGTGATCATAATATGATAAGTTTTGATCTGCAATATGAACCAGGGGCCACAGTCTTAGAATAAAGTTGAGGCCATTTAAGACTGAGGTGAGAAAAAAAGTTTTCACCCAGAGTTGTGAATTTGTGGAATTCCCTGCCACAGAGGGCAGTGGAGGCCCAATCACTAGATGGATTAAAGAGAGAGTTAGATAGACCTCTTGGGGCTAGTGGAATCAAGGGATATGGGGAGAAGACAGGCACTGGCTATTGATTGGGGACAATCAGCCACGATCACAATGAATGGCGGTGCTGGCTCGAAGGGCCGAATGGCCTCCTCCAACACCTATTTTCTATGTTTACAAGGAAAGATGTAGATTGGCTACTTCATACTAGCCAATTATAGTGCTTGTTAGTAGTGACTCCGCCTAGCATGTGCTTTATATTATCAAGAGCTTGCCTACGCTAGTTAGTATGAGTAGCTGCTAGTAAATGTAATGTCCTGCAGAGCTTGCTGTAAGTAGATTTAATAAACATGTGTTACATCTTGATATGTGTTCGACTCAACTCATTACACCCATGTTATTCTCTCCTTCAACTGCTCACATCCCTCCCTCAGATTCTACCACTCACTCTGTGTCATTTAGTTGGGATGTGGAAGGAAATTAGACCACTCACAGGAAAGCCACTCGGTTGCAAACTCCTTATCCTAGTCGGGTTTTTTTCCTTTACAGATACAGAGGGGAATCGGGCCCCGTGTACTTGCACTATCCTACACATACAGGGGACAATTTACAATTTTATCCAGCAAATCAGCCTACAAACCTGTACGTCTTTGGAAGGAAACCAGAGCTCCTGGCGAAAACCCACGCAGGTCAGGGGGAGAACGTACACTGTACAGACAGCACACACTCTCTGGATTAAACCTGGGTCTCTGGCGCTGTAAGGCAGCAATACTACCGCTGTGCCACCATGCCGCCCCAGTCGTAGCCAATAATTATTTTACAACGCCATTTACAACGAGGCCAACGTCAGGCAACGCCATTATAGTGGGAGACTCCATTGTGAGAGGTACGGACAGGGGTTTCTTTGGCAACAGACCTGCCTTCCTGGTGCCAGGATCCAAGGTGACACGGACAGAGTGCAGAAAATCCTCAAGGGCGAAGGTGAACAGCCGGAAGTGGTAGTGCATGTTGGCACATACGATGTCGGAAAGAAGGGGATGAATATTCTGCAGCGTGACTAGAGAGCTTGGAAAAATGCTGAAAAGCAGGACCTCCAGGGTGGTTATCTCCGGTTTGCTCCAGTTCCTCGTGCTGGCGAGAGCAGGAACAGGGAGATACGGGACCTGAATGTGTGGCTGAGGAACTGGTGCAGGGGGCAGGGATTTAGATTCTTAGTGTTTAAGAAGGAACTGCAGATGCTGAAAAATCGAAGGTAGACATAAATGCTGGAGAAACTCAGCGGGTGCAGCAGCATCTATGGAGCGAAGGAAATAGGCAACGTTTCGGGCCGAAACCCTTCTTCAGATTCTTAGATCACTGGATTCTGTTTTGGAGTAAGGGGGAACTGTACAAAAGGGATGGATTGCATCTTAACAGGTGGGGGACCAGCATTCTGGCAGGCAGGTTTGCCACTGCTACACGGGTGGTTTTAAATTGAAAAAGGGGGGTAGGGTGTCAAATGGGATAGTCGAGGATGGAGTTAAAAGGAAAGAGAGTAAAGGGATAGTTAATGACCCCAGAATTAACAGGAAACATAGACATAGAAAATAGGTGCAGGAGTAGGCCATTCGGCCCTTCGAGCCTGCACCGCCATTCAATATGATCATGGCTGATCATCCAACTCAGTATCCTGTACCTGCCT
The DNA here is from genome assembly GCF_010909765.2 of Amblyraja radiata. NCBI lineage: Eukaryota > Metazoa > Chordata > Chondrichthyes > Rajiformes > Rajidae > Amblyraja > Amblyraja radiata. The sequence goes on from NC_045956.1 coordinate 160,136,907, forward strand.
TCTCTCCATACCCCCTGATCCCTTTAGCCACAAGGGCCACATCTAACTCCCTCTTAAATATAGCCAATGAACTGGCCTCAACTACCTTCTGTGGCAGAGAATTCCACAGATTTTTTACACACAGAAAATTCAATTTTCTCGGTGTAAAAAAGATTTTCTCATCTCGGTCCTAAAAGACTTCCCTCTTATCCTTAAACTGTGACCCCTAGTTCTGGACTTCCCCAACATCGGGAATAATCTTCCTGCATCTAGCCTGTCCAACCCCTTAAGAATTTTGTAAGTTTCTATAAGATCCCCCTCAATCTTCTAAATTCTAGTGGCGTGTACAAGCCGAGTCTATCCAGTCTTTCTTCATATGAAAGTCCTGCCATCCCAGGAATCAGTCTGGTGAAAGGAAGCTCACAAAGGGATAGGAGAGTATGGCCAAGTGTAATAGGGATCGATGTGAAAGGTGAGATGCGTAAGGAGTTAAAAGTATTGTATATGAATGCGCGAAGTATAAGAGGTAAAGTAGATGAGCTTGAGGCCCAGTTAGAGGTTGGTAGATATGACATTGTGGGGATTACTGAGACGTGGCTGCAGGAGGATCGGGCCTGGGAACTTAATATTCAGGGTTATACATCCTATAGAAAGGACAGGCAGGTGGGCAGAGGAGGGGGGGGTGGGGGGTAGCTCTGCTGATGAGGGATGGAATTCAGTCCCTTGCGAAGGAAGACATAGGGACTGATGAGGTAGAGTCACTGTGGATGGAGTTGAGGAATTGCAAAGGCAAGAAGGCACTAATTGGTGTTATCCACAGGCCCCCAAATAGTAGCCCGGATGTAGGGTGTAATTTGCAGCAGGAGTTAAAACTGGCATGTAACAAAGGTAATGCCACTGTGGTGATGGGGGATTTCAATATGCAGGTAGACTGGGAAAATCAGGTTGGTTCAGGACCCCAAGAAAGAGAGTTTGTAGAATGCCTCCGAGATGGATCCTTAGAGCAGCTGGTAATGGAGCCGACCAGAGAAAAGGCAATTCTGGATTTAGTGTTGTCTAATGAACCAGATATGATAAGAGAACTCGAGGTAAAGGAACTGCTTGGAGGTAGTGATCATAATATGATTAGTTTTAATCTGCACTTTGAGAAGGAGAAGGTTAAATCAGAAGTGTCAGTGATGCAGTTGAACAAAGGGGACTATGAAGGCATGAGAGGGGAGCTGGCCAAGGTAGACTGGAAAGGGATCCTAGCAGGAATGACGGTGGAACAGCAATGGCAGGAATTTCTGGGCATAATCCGGAAGACGCAGGATCATTTCATTCCAAAAAGGAAGAAAGATTCTAAGGGGAGTAGGAGGCAACCGTGGCTGACAAGAGAAGTTAGGGATAGAATAAAACTAAAAGAAAAGATGTATAACACAGCAAAGAGTAGTCAGGAAGCCAGAGGATTGGGAAACTTTCATAGGACAACAGAAGGAAACAAAACAGGCAATACGGGCTGAAAAGATGAAGTACGAAGGGAAGCTGGCCAGGAATATAAAGATGGACAGTAAAAGCATCTTTAGATATGTTAAGGGAAAAAGAGTAGCAAAGTCAAATGTGGGTCCCTTGAAGGCAGACACAGGATGAAATTATTATGGGCAACAAGCAAATGGTTGAAGAGTTGAATAGGTACTTCGGATCTGTCTTCACCAAGGAAGACACAAACAATCTCCCAGATGTACTGGAGGACAGAGGATCTAAGGGGATAGAGGAACTGAAAGAAATGTTCATTAGGCGAGAAATAGTATTGGGTAGGCTAATGGACTGAAGGATGATAAATCCCCTGGGCCTGATAGGTCTGCATCCCAGGGTCCTCAGGGAGGTGGCTCTAGAAATAGTGGACGCATTGGTGATCATTTTCCAATGTTCAATTGATTCAGGATGAGATACTGTGGATTGGAAGATAGCTAATGTTATCCCACTTTTCAAGAAAGGAGCAAGAGAGAAAACGTGGAATTACAGACCAGTTAGCCTGACTTTGATGGTGGGAAAAATGCTGGAGTCAATTATTAAAGAGGTAATAATGGGGCATTTGGATAGGAGTAAAAGGATTAGTCCAAGTCAACATGGATTTATGAAAGGGAAATCATGCTTGACTAATCTTCAGGAATTTTTTGAGGATGTGACAAGTAAAATGGATGAAGGGGTGACAGTGGATGTAGTGTATCTAGACTTTCAGAAAGCCTTTGATAAGGTCCCGCACGGGAGACTGGTGACTAAAATTAGAGCACATGGGATTGGGGGTAGGGTGTTGACATGGATAGAAAATTGGTTGGCAGACCGGAAGCAAAGAGTAGGAGTGAATGGGTCCTTTTCAGAATGGCAGGCAGTGGCGAGTGGAGTGCCGCAAGGCTCGGTGTTGGGGCCGCAACTGTTTACCATATATATTAATGATTTGGAAGAGGGAATTAGGAGCAACACTAGCAAGTTTGCGGATGACACAAAGCTGGGTGGCAGTGTGAACTGTGAAGAGGATGTTAGGAGGTTGCAGGGTGACCTGGACAGGTTGAGTGAGTGGGTTGTTGTGGCAGATGCAGTATAATATAGATAAATGTGAAGTTATCCACTTTGGCGGCAAAAACAAGGGGGCAGATTATTATCTCAATGGGGTTAGGTTAGGTAAGGGGGAGGTGCAGCGAGACCTGGGCGTCCTTGTACACCGGTCACTGAAAGTTGGCTTACAGGTACAGCAGGCAGTGAAGAAAGCTAATGGAATGTTGGCCTTCATAACAAGAGGATTTCAGTATGGGAGTAAAGAGGTTCTTCTGCAGTTGTATAGGGCTCTGGTGAGACCACATCTGGAGTATTGTGTACAGTTTTGGTCTCCTAATTTGAGGAAGGACATCCTTGTGATTGAGGCAGTGCAGCGTAGGTTCACGAGATTGATCCCTGGGATGGCGGGACTGTCATTTGAGGAAAAATTGAAAAGACTAGGCTTGTATTCACTGGAGTTTAGAAGAATGAGGGGATATCTTATAGAAACATATCAAATTATAAAAGGACTGGACAAGCTAGATGCAGGAAAAATGTTCCCAATGTTGGGCGAGTCCAGAACCAGGGGCCACAGTCTTAGAATAAAGGGGAGGTCATTTAAGACTGAGGTGAGAAAAAACTTTTTCACCCACAGAGTTGTGAGTTTATGGAATTCCCTGCCACAGAGGGCAGTGGAGGCCAAGTCACAGGATGGATTTAAGAGTTAGATAGAGCTCTAGGGGCTAGTGGAGTCAAGGGATATGGGGAGAAGGCAGGCACGGGTTATTGATAGGGGACGGTCAGCCATGATCACAATGAATGGCGATGCTGGCTCGAAGGGCCGAATGGCCTCCTCCTGCACCTTTCTATGTTTCTACACGGCCAGATTTATACAATAGATATTCATTCAACCCGAATGGGAGGCACTGCCTTGTATTACCTCTCTGCAGAGACTTCTAGAAAGAGATGAGTATTTTAAAGTTAGACATACTTCTATTCATTTGCTGTCCAAATTTAATTTTCCAACTTATCACGATAATACGAGGCAAGACATTTGTCTTGAAATATTACAAGTCCTTCCATCTACATTCTGAGATCAGCCTGCATTTAAACACTGATAGAAATATCAAGCTATCAGAATTTGGGACATAGTGGACTTCCCGTGGGAAGATTCCTACGAAGGATTTATTAGTTATAATGTAATTTAGCCAACCTCCCAGCTTCTTACAGCTTTATTAGGTTGATGGTGGGGTTTTGCGGAAACTACCTATTGTCATGGTAACATACTGGTTTGGTTAAGCATGCCCGAGTATATATCTGTGCTTCACGTCAAGAGTCACCAACTACGGTCATGAAAGCAAATAATGAAGGGCAATGATAGTTAATCATCTGACCCACTCTCCACTTTGCCTGTAGCCACTGCTGGGCGATTTGCTCAGAGGTTAGAATTTGAAGAACAGCATATCAAACAGGCTTTCTCAGCTGTTCCAGATGAAATGCCACCACGTAGGCTCTAAGTAAATGGAACTTAATGATAAAAGCTGCAATTGGACAAAAGAAATAGCTAAAGGCTTTGTAGAAATGATGAGGGACATGTGGGAACTAGAAAGAAAGCGCCGGCAAATATCAGTATTGGCACGCACACTGGCCCCATTTTTTACTAATAACTTTTATTTTACTAATGAAATGTTCATTAGTAGGTGGATTTTGGCAAAGTATATCAACTGCCTAAGTTAAGTCTTGCAAGTTCTTGGTCTGTTGCGTTAAGCCGATAAGGTAAAAGATGATCATTAGCATTTATGACACAGAAGATGAACATTCAGCCCTTCATGTGTGCCAGTCCAAAAATAATTAACCAATCTAATCCTGTAATCTCAGCGGGTGATGCAGTCACTACCACTAGGGGCGCTGCACTGGCAGCAGCCTCTACCTACAGCCTGTCTGTTATTTCTATCTTTTTTATTATTTTTAGTTAGTCTAAAGTCTTGTGTTGGGGGAAACTTTTACTTCTCTATGTGGAGGAGGGGGGCAGGGTAAGGGGGAAACCGTTTCCCAGTCTCTACCGGGCGGGGATGCGACTATTTCTCTGAGTCGCGTCCTCGCCCCCCACCTCACGGCCTACCAGCTGGATCGGAGCGGCCTTTCCTGCCGGGGACCGGGAACCGGACCGGGGCTGCTACAGCAGCGGCGCAGCGCTGGAGTCACCGCGGAGCGGGCGATACCTACCCGGGTCGCCGTTTGGAGCTCCGAAGCGTTGAGCCGCTGCTCCAACATCGTGGAGCTCTGGTGCGGAGAGCTTCCAACGCGGGAAGCGCTGAACAACATCGTGGAGTCCTGGGGCGCCTTGCAGAGGGTCTCCAGTAGCAGTCTCCACCCGGCGCGGCCTGTGGACTTTGGAAGCCGCCGACTCCGGTAGGAGGGGGGCGACTCTGTGTCCACGCCGCTGAGGACGTCCCGCAGCCCCGACGTCGGACTTACAACACCCCAGCGAGCGGTCCTGGACATCGGGCCGCCCGTAGCGGCAACTGCGGAGGGCACGGGGAGGCCCTGACCACGGGAACAATGGAGGAAGAGACTGACTTTGGTGCCTTCCCACACAGTGGGAACTTTGATTCTGCTGTGTGGGGATGTTTTATGTCAAACCCTATAGTGTGTTGTGTCCCTTATTATTATTGTATGGCTGTATGGGAATTACATTTCACTGTGCCATCTGGCACATGTGATGAATAAATCTATCTTGTATCTTGTATCTTGTAGCATCTATGGAGCGAAGGAACGTTTAATGTTGCCTATTTCCTTTGCTCCATAGATGCTGGCTCACCCGCTGAGTTTCTCCAGCATTATTGTCTCCCATTCGATTTTCCAGCATCTGCAGTTCCTTCTTAAACATAATCCTGTAATCTCACGGGTTTTGTCTAAGCACTGCTTAAAGATAATGAGGATGCCCAAGTGACCCTTGAACCCCCGAAAAGCACCTGGACCTGATGGTATACCCGGTCGTGTTCTAAAAACCTGTGCGGACCAACTGGCTGGAGTTTTTACGGACATTTTCAACCTCTCACTTCTGAGGTCCGAGGTTCCCACCTGCTTCAAAAGGGCATCAATTTTACCAGGGCCCAAGAAGAGTAAGGTGACGTGCCTCAATGACTATTGACCAGTGACACTAACGCTGGTGGTGATGAAGTGCTTTGAGAGGTTGATCATGGAGCATATCAACTCCTACCTTGACAAGAACCTGGACCCACTGCAGTTCGCTTACCGCCACAACAGATCAACGGTGGATGCGATCTCGCTGGCCCTCCACTCCGCTCTGGGCCACTTGGATAACAAAAACTCACATGTCTGGCTGTTATTCATTGATTACAGCTCGGCATTTAATACAATCATCCCCTCCAAGCTGGTCACCAAACTCTCAGATCTGGGTCTCTGCACATCCCTCTGCAACTGGATCCTCGACTTCCTCGTCCACAGACCACAGTCTGTTCGTATTGGTGGAAATGTGTCAGGCTCGATAACAATCAGCACGGGAGCACCTCAAGGCTGCGTGCTCAGCCCTCTGCTGTACTCACTCTATACTCATGATTGCATAGCCGATCATAGTGCGAACTCCATCATCAAGTTCGCTGACGACACCACTGTTGTGGGACGTATCACTGATGGGGATGAGTCAGAGTATAGAAGAGAGATCGAGCAACTTTCCATATGGTGCCAGCACAATAACCTGGCCCTCAACACCAGCAAAACCAAGGAATGGTTGTGGACTTTGGAAGGATTAGGATGGGGACCCACAGTCCCATTTATATCGATGGGTCGATGGTTGAAAGGGTCAAGAGCTTCAAATTCCTGGGCGTGCACATCTCTGAAGATCTTTCCTGGTCCGAGAACACTGATGCAATTATTAAGAAAGCACAGCCTCTACTTCCTGAGAAGATTACGGAGAGTCGGTTTGTCAAGGAGGACTCTCTCTAACTTCTACAGGTGCACAGTAGAGAGCATGCTGACCGGTTGCATCATGGCTTGGTTTGGCAACTTGAGCGCCCTGGAGAGGAAAAGACTACAAAAAGTAGTAAACACTGCCCAGTCCATCATCGGCTCTGACCTTCCTTCCATCGAGGGGATCTATCGCAGTCGCTGCCTCAAAATGGCTGGCAATATCATCAAAGACCTACACCATCCTGGCCACACACTCATCTCCCTGCTACCTTCAGGTAGAAGGTGCAGGAGCCTGAAGACTGCAACGACCAGGTTCAGGAATAGCTACTTCCCCACAACCATCAGGCTATTAAACTTGGCTCGGACAAAACTCTGAACATTAATAGCCCATTATGTTATTTGCACTTCATCAGTTTATTTATTCATGTGTGTATTTACGTATATAATGGTATATGGACACACTGATCTGTTTTGTAGTCAATGCCTACTATGTTCTGTTGTGCTGAAGCAAAGCAAGAATTTATTGTCCTGTCAGGGACACATGACAATAAACTCTCTTGACTTGACTCTCTTGACTCTTGACTTGACTACAATGCTGGAATCTTGAGCAAAAAGCTCAGTGCAGGAGGAACACAGTGGGTCAAACAGCATCTGTGGAGGGAAACAGACAGGCGACGTTTTGGATTGTGTCCTTTCTTCAGGCTTGGTGAATATAATAAGAGTTTCTGCCAGCCTCTGGGTGATATTTTCTTCATCTTTTAATAACATTTAAATCAATTAATCAATTAATCAATCAATTAAATCAATAAATCAAAAAATTAAATTAAATAGGATGTCAACAAAATAGAGAGAGTACAGAGGAGATTTACTAGAATGTTGCCTGGGTTTCAGCAACTAAGTTACAGAGAAAGGTTGAACAAGTTAGGGCTTTATTCTTTGGAGCGCAGAAGGTTAAGGGGGGACTTGATAGAGGTTTTTAAAATGATGAGAGGGATAGACAGAGTTGACGTGGAAAAGCTTTTCCCACTGAGAGTAGGGAAGATTCAAACAAGGGGACATGACTTGAGAATTAAGGGACTGAAGTTTAGGGGTAACATGAGGGGGAACTTCTTTACTCAGAGAGTGGTAGCTGTGTGGAATGAGCTTCCAGTGAAGGTGGTGGAGGCAGGTTCGTTTTTATCATTTAAAAATAAATTGGATAGTTATATGGATGGGAAAGGAATGGAGGGTTATGGTCTGAGCGCAGGTATATGGGACTAGGGGAGATTATGTGTTCGGCACGGACTAGAAGGGTCGAGATGGCCTGTTTCCGTGCTGAAATTGTTATATGGTTATATGGTAATGTCCATTGGTTTTTGACCCCTCTGCTGATCCATTGAGTCCTCTTAGAATCTTATACACCTAGATTTAAGAGAGTTAGATAGAGCTCTAGGGGCTAGTGGAGTCAAAGGATATGGGGAGAAGGCAGGCACGGGTTGATAGGGGACGATCGGCCATGATCACAATGAATGGCGGTGCTAGCTCAAAGGGCCGAATGGCCTCCTCCTGCACCTATTTTCTATGTTTCTACCTCAGTTAAGTTTCACTTAAGCCTCTGTTCTGAAGGAAGCAACCCCTGCTTGTCCACAATTTTGTGCATATTTCAGATCTCACCGCATCTTCAGAAATCTCCTTTGTATCTTCTCCTGTGCAATCATATCTTTTCTATACTGACCAGAGCAGCGTGCAGTGACCAGAACAGTGTGCAGTGGTCGAGACATGGCCTTACTAACATTGTGGACAGTTGAAGCAAGGCCTATCTGCTCTTGTATTCTACGCTCTGCCTAATAAATAAAATCCCTCTTATTATTAAGGAAATAATCCCATTATGCAATCACAACCATGATTTTGACCTGTCCCATTCTTTATGAATTGATGTACACACTCCAATGTGCCTCTGTTCTTCCACACCATTCAACACCTTCCCACTTATTCCATATTTTCCTATCTTGTGCTTCCTGCTAAAATACATGGACCGACCGTTCTCTGGATTAATGGAGACACAAGAGACTCCAGACTGTGGAGCATCTGTGGAGGAAGAGGGAAAGTCCTAATGCAGGATCTTGACCTGAAATATCAACCATCCCTCTGCCTCCATAGTTGGTACACTATAGATTCTTCTGATGTAAAGCTTTCCTCCTAATTGTCAGATGGCGACATCTGTTATCATCTATCAATATATAGCTCCCTACAATTACATTCAACTCAATAATCTGTATTACAGAAATTTAGCGACCCAGTACCAAATCCTGTGGAATCCTGTCTGACTTTTCCCTCAAGTAATGTCAGCTCCAGCTAAATGGAGAGTACCATTGTTCCAACCAACATCCCACTTCAATGTATCTAATTCCACAGAGAAGATGCCTCCCGGCACCGTTTACTCAGAACCCTGAAGGAGTTTCAACAATAAATGTAAGCAGAAGTCCATTAGTGCACCGGATGCTGCCTGTACTCCAAGCTGCTCCTGAGAGTAGTTGACAAAAAAAACAGCAGGGTCCTTCAAGCAAACTTAGAAAATATTTCTTAGTGGAATCAGGAATGCTGGCAAGGAAAAGTCCCACTGATGGATGCAACACAGATTTACTTTGCTGCCTGCAGGATTCTCACTGTTCCTTGCTAGTTTTGAACCCATTCCCTTGTTGCTGGCCAGCTGCTGTTTTCTATCCAAAGCAGACAAGCAGCTGACCAATGGCATTTAAATGAGGTGCACGGACATCAGGTGAAGACAGATCTGGCTCAGATGCCCCCTAATGGCCACTTAGGTAAAATATCAAAGGGCGCTCAATGCCCATTTTAATACCAGTGGGAAATAGCAGGAGGAGAGAAAAATAATTATGCTTTATTATCTAAAGAATGGCTGTTCCGCACAGTCAAGGTTTTATACAAATGGCGTGTGGCTTTTTACAAACATGATGCCATGTGTGTGTTTCTGAAACCTTCAAATAAAAGAATGACAGAATGGTACTTTGAACATATATTGTATTTTGGACATACATTAAGACAAAACATACATTTATAAACAAAAATGAGTAAAAACTAAAAATAGTGCAAAACCCAAATTTAAAAAGGAGCAAAACAATACATTGTATCTGAGGCATTAATTCATGCTTTATAGTTTAACATTGGATAAGCAAAATTAAGTCTGAAAATGTGATACAATTACTTTGCTTGAAGGAAATCATATCAAAAAAATAAAATAATTCATGAATCAATTCTCTTTTCCACACATTAGCAGTTGCAACATTTCAGACTGTCGTATATTATTGTAGCATACTTGCATGCAAGGCCCAGATGACAAAAAACACTGTTGATTATAGAGCTCAGTTACAGTGAGGGATCCCCAACAGGCAGAGGTGATTCCTTTCACCATTTATGGGAAAAGACATTCTCCTGCCTGTTTCCAACACCATTCTGATTCATTTATAATATAAACCTAATATAATTCAGGTCAAGATAGCCGAAATCAGCAGTCTGGATTTCCTTGATTTGCTCATTTTTTTGCAAATCCAATTCAAGGCTAGATAGAGGTGGAAAGCAGAAGATGAGATGATCTTTGAAGCTGATAAAACATCAAAAACCTCAACAGCTAACCCTTCCACAACTATAGGTTTAAAAAAAGATACTGTATTTATGCCAAGAAGTTGGGAGTTGATCCTCTTTTAGTTAGTTCTGTAAGTGTTGCATAATGAATGTTGTTAGATGGCCCAAAAAACTTGTGAAGTTGGGCAAAAGTACATGAAAAATAACACAAAGGCATTTTTCACTGATTCATGCACTGAAATGGGACAGAATGCAGAGCTCATAGCTACAACATCACCGCCACATAAACCTTAACATGGTCTGACCTTAAAAACCTCTCTCCAAGCAACCATTAGTCGAGCTACAGTGAAAGCAGCCACGATGACAAGGGGAAGCAGAGGGGGAGAGAAGGCATCATGGCAAATCAAGCCTTTCCCGTTTCAAAAGTACCAGATGCAAAGGTTAGAGAATATTAATGGATTTGGTTAAGGTAATCCCATGGTGCTTCTACACAATTTTAAATTATCATCATCTTTTATAAATAGAAAGTTACATATTATCCAAACAAAAGTCTCTGTTTCTCAATAATTAATCTGTGAATATTATTCCTCCGACGAGCAAGGATTCAGTTCTAGTATTGTAGTTATCGTAGGATCAGGGGTAAATCATTCATCCCCCTCAGGTCTGTTTCTCCATTCAATGAAATCATTGCACTACTGGATCCTGCCTCCATTGGTTTCATGAGCCTCACTATCTTACCTAAGAAAAATACTCTTCATGCCAATCTTGAAATTTATACGCCTTTAAAAATTGTTCATATCGAGCAAAGGCAGCTCTCAGAACTTAATTCATGCGGTTAGATGACAAACATGTTGCAAAGACTCTGATTCTCCACATTTTACCAAAGCTGTTTTTATACTAACACTCCTTTGTGTTGAAACTTAGACCATCGTTGGAACTCTTAACTTCAACATTGCTAAATTTGATTCTTTGCCTTGGCTGCAGAACTGTAGATCCAGCTTCTTGTGGATCTTTCATGATGCAACCTAATGCAAACATTCGTAGTAATAGTGACAAAGATACTGCCCTTTCTTTAAAAAGAGAGCTCTTAGTTACATTAATGCTAAGTTACTTTGATAAACGCTGCTGTGCCAAGACTTTGAAGCTTTAGAAATGAGGTGATTTAATTTGCGAGAACGTGATTGAAATTCTTGCCATAATTATTGATTGGAAGGTGAAGAATCAATGAGGCACACACAGACATTGTGATCACCTCTAATATTTCTCAAAACAATCTAAGTAATTCTTGACTCACCTTCAAAAACTTCAGAATCAGGAGATAGATATCTGTATCAATATAACCTGACTATTCCATTCAACCCCAACATTTTTGGAACTTCGTTGGACAAAATCCTTTTATAATCACTATTTTTAACAGAAAAATGCATGGTTCACAAAACAAAATCATGCGTTATTCTATAAATTCTGGAAATGGTGAGGACTTTGATGAACACAATGTTTTATTCCTCCTGCGTCAATGATAGTTTTAGCATTACTGCAGAAAATGAATGAAAACATACGACAGCTGCAGTGGTCCACACTTATTGGTACTCATGTCTTGTACAGATATAACCATATAACAATTACAGCACGGAAACAGGCCATCTCGACCCTTCTAGTCCGTGCCGAACACGTATTCTCCCCTAGTTTACTACTGAACAAATGAGATTTTTGTTCTTCACAGGTAGTGACTCTTTGCAATTCTCTGATCAAAGGCCTGTGGAGCTTCAATCATCGATTACATTCAAAACCAAAATCGATAGATTTCTGGGTACTGGAGGAATTAAGGGATATGCCTGTAGAGTTGGAAAACTGCTGACGGAGAAGGGGAGTGATGATCTTGTAACATGGTGAAACTGCCTGTAGGGGCAAAGTAACCTTATATACACAGCTCCTTATATACACAGCTTATAGCGAGCACTTGTTAATAATCCACTTTTATATACTGCATAATTATATTTAGTGCAGCAACAACACCACAATTCAATGGACAAATCTGTAAATGGGTAAAGTGACAGAAGATTAAAATGCAATAAATTGGAGATGTTGGATATCTGAATTGCTGGGAGATCTGATGAACAGCTCCCACCTAAAACTTGAATGCTATTTTCCTTGATTCCACTTATCTGTTGAGTGGTTTCAGTATTTTCTGTTTATAAAGAATCTGTGAAAGGCATGTCACAAATCGCCTATTGTTCTACAGAACTGGTTTAACCCTTCAGGAGCCTGAGCTACCAAAAGAATGAAAATAAGTGACCAAAAAAGAGGTAGTGAAGTCATAAGGATAAAAGGAGCAAATATTAAATTTAAGATCTACCATAGATCTTGTTGACTTGGAAAGAACAAAAGGTGACAAAACTGAGAGTAAGAGCTACAAAAAGGAAACGTGAAAAGAAAGCTGGAAGAGCTAAAGTCAAAATGAAAGCTTTTAAAATGAGGAAGAATGCGGTGATCAAGAGCAAAATAGGCTCATAAAAAATGGTGAGTCATATAACAGATAAAACAAGGATCCAGCAGATATTTTAAAGTTATTTGTCTCAGTAAAAGTAAGAAGATAGCCCACTGGACATCTCAAGGAAACTAATACCAAATCAAGTATGGAGGCTCCCCCAAAATTAATGCTAGCAAAACAATAGCACTGAGGAAAATAAGGACCCTAAAGGGCCTGTCCCACTTACGCGATCTTTACAAGCGACTGCTGGCACCCGTGATAGATCGCAGACATTTTATGCGATCAAGGCCCAAGGAGAACAAATGGCCAGTTGACTTTAATCCCAACATTTTAATGGAAATAGGTAAAAACATTCCAAAGCTCCTAGTTGTAATCAAACTCATGTTTCACGATCCATTCTGCCAGATTAAAAACACTGAGTTAAATTATTATTTAGGAAAAAAAATCAGGGGAAAATGGACAATTACAGACTGATTGGCACCACCTTATTGATAGGAAATTTCTGAACTCTATAATTATGGATTGAGCAACAAACGTCTTGAGAATATTCAGGTGATTTGGGGTTTAAGTCGTGCCTGAAAAACCTGATTGTATTTTATTAAAGAAATGAGTAAAGAAAGGGAAAAGGATGGTGACCGGCATTATTCCTGTGATTTCCAAACATCTAAAAGTTGAAAGCCACGGAATTGACGGCAAATTAATAATCTGGTAGGAGGTTAGATGAATGCCAGACAGTCTAATTGGAAGGATGCAAAAAGTGGTGTTGTGCAAAGGTTTGGGTGGAATTTCAAACATTATTGTATCAATTCACAACTGGTTGATTTATTAGAAAGTCACATATCCAATTTTGACTTTGAATCAAATTCAAACACCAGAAGCCTAAAATAATGGTGTAAACCTGGCTGCTGGAGGGCAATCGTCATACCCCAGAGTATAACTGCAAGGAATCATTTTCAGCTGCTGCACCAGCAACCTTCCTTCCATCAAAGCCAGATGAAGGGATGCTTGTATAATATTCAATTACATCTGCAACTCCTCAGTAACAGAGGCCGTGTATGCGAAGACAACTTTCGGGCCTGGGCTGATAAATGGCAAGTGACTTTTGTGACATAACATTGCCACACAATGACCATCCCCAACCCCCCGCCAGTAACACCAACACTGACCAAAAATTCAAATGGACCAGCCACAAATACCATGGCTTCAAGAGCAGGTCAAAGGTTGTGTATCCTGTCGTGAGCAATTCATGTCCTGACACCCAGAAGTTGTTTCAATAATCAACAAAGCCCCCTTGTGCTCTGATTATGCAATGGAACACTCTCACTTGCTTGAGTGATTGGAGCTGCAACAACACAAAAGCTCCATAGCATTCAGTTCAAAGCAGTGCACTTGATTGGCACTCCAGCAGCACAGTGACTGCAGTGTATGGTATCTACAAAATGCACTGCAGTTAATAACTGGGATCCTCCCACAGCATCTCTGCAACCTGTGGCCTCCATCATCAATGAGTACAGGTACTTCAGATGCATGGGATCTTCTCTTTTTTTCTCTTCTCCCTCTGACTCCTTTGACCACATTAAATGAAATGAAGCAGAGGTTTGGTTCTTGTTGAGAGGAAAGCAAAGAGTGAGAAGTGTATGTTTACAGCCTTTGCAGCTTCTAAATCAATGTTTATCAAATGACAGGTTAGTTGGAAGAATACATGTATGACAACTTTAGTCAAGGGTAATTAATCAGTGGAACTCATTGTCACACGGGGCTGTGGAAGCCAAGTTAGTGGACATTTTTAAGGCAGAGATAGACAAATACTAGATTAGAAAGGATGTCAAGGGTTATGGGGAGAAGGCAGGAAAATGGGATTAGGAGGCAGAGATCAGAGAATGGCGGAGTAGACTCGAGTTGCCGAATGCCTTAATTCTACTCCTATCACTTGTGAACTTGTGAACCACCACCCGCAGGTTCCCCTCTAAGGCAATTTGCAATTTCCAATGCAATTTGGATTTACAGTCATTGGATCTGAATCCTGGAAACCCCTATCGAACAGTATTGTTAGAGTAGCTACGCTAGCAACGCTACAGTGGTTCAAGGTGGTGGCTTACCATAGTTTTCTCAGGGGCAACGGGGATAAACAATAAATACTGCCCTTGCCAGCAAAACAGGCTAAATTACAAAGCAATGTTAATGGATGGACGTGAATGAACAAAACAGTGGCTAACATGGATAGGTTACACATCGGCCATCACCCAAATGACCAGTAGCCTTTGCCTAGTAAATTGCCTCCTCAATTTCCTTTCTAAGAGATACGGCCAAATATAACACAAATGTAGAATACCATTTGGTATCGTGATATATATTGAGAATTTAGGATTTTTTTTGGACGCAATGGAAATATCAAAAGGAGATATTTAAACTGCTGGACCCCAATTCTGATGAACATCACTCTTAAGAAATCTTAGCTAAAGCTTTAGCAGATGAATTACTCTGCAAAGACCAGGGATAGGGAAAAATAAATGTTATATGGTGTTATAAATGTTCTATTTCATTAAAAAACCCCATCAAAATAAACCTTTCAAATACAGTTGGCTAACTACATAACGTAAAGTGATGACAGTGGGATTATGGAATTAAAACACTAAAAATATCAAACTCTTAGAAAGCTAATTATTATTGGCAATGTCTCCAGTAAACATCTGTATGCATACATTAAAACTGATTTTTACATTCATCTGAGGAGGGAGAAGGGTTCTTGGTTTGTTTCATTTGACAAGACCACACTGAACCTTCAGTCTAGATTGTTATGCTCAAGTCTCTGGTGTGTGACTGCAACATACAATTTATTAATCTCACCTTAACTGGATGGATTTAAAAGAGAGCTAGATAGCTCTAGGGGGCTAGTGGAATTAAGGGATCTTGGGAGAAGGCAGGCACGGGTTACTGATTGTGGATCACCAGACTGATTCCTGGGATGTCAGGACTGTCTTATGAAGAAAGACTGGATAGACTTGGTTTATACTCTCTAGAATTTAGGAGATTGAGAGGGGATCTTATAGAAACTTACAACATTCTTAAGGGGTTGGACAGGCTAGATGCAGGAAGATTGCTCCCGATGTTGATGAAGTCCAGGACAAGGGGTCACAGCTTAAGGATAAGGGGGAAATCCTTTAAAACCGAGATGAGAAGAACTTTTTTCACACAGAGAGTGGTGAATCTCTGGAACTCTCTGCCACAGAGGGTAGTCGAGGCCAGTTCATTGGCTATATTTAAGAGGGAGTTAGATGTGGCCCTTGTGGCTAAGGGGATCAGAGGGTATGGAGAGAAGGCAGGTACGGGATACTGAGTTGGATGATCAGCCATGATCATATTGAATGGCGGTGCAGGCTCGAAGGGCCGAATGGCCTACTCCTGCACCTAATTTCTATGTTTCTATGGATGATCAGCCATGATCACAATGAACAGCGGTGCTGGCTCGAAGGGCCAAATAGCCTCCTCCTGCACCTATTTTCTATGTCTCTATACCTAAATCAGTGGCGAGGATGTTGCCAAAGAAGCCACTGCTCCAAATATTGGTGTGTATGATAATTGTTTGTGTACAGGTCCAGCAAATGTAGCAATGGAATTTTGTGGCTGTTTTCCGTGATTTTCAGGATTCACGTTCCTATTTTTCCAATTGCTTTTCATTTTCCTCCTTTTGCTCTTGAAGGCACCAACTTGTGCTGTAGTACAGGTGGGAACTGCTCTCTGGTGGCTCATTATGCTTTATATGTGATCCTATATCAAAGCCAACAAATTCATTCCCATAGCATTGACTGAAAACATGCTGAGCGGTTGAAAATAAATGTAATCCCAAGCAGAATAAAATGGTGCCAATTTTCAGGCCTCCTAGTGCTCGGATAGCTTTTCTGTTAAAGCCATAAACATAGTTCCAGCAAGATATTTTCAACTTTGACGTCAGTAATTGTGTGATCTCCACATTTTGGGTTCCAGTTTGGTTTTCAACCTCCCAGATGCAGAAAGCCCTTATTTATTCCCAGAATAACTAACTCTATCACCTTTTTTTCCTCAAAACCATGCTACTTAAAAGGTCAGTCATACTTGAACTACATTCTTTGTCAGACTACAGCACAGCATTCTGCAGCTTCACCGATTACACCAAGCACTGCTCACATTAAGAACTGAGCCTTCCTTATACCTTCAATTGCAGTTCTGATTTAATAACTTACTTCCTCTGGACATATGTTTAAACCTAACACTCCTCTTACTGTATAATGTAGAAATGAAGTAAAGGTCTCAGAGGCACCACAGGCAGCCACTGAGCAAGAAAAACGGAAAGGTTCAACGCCAGAAAAATTACATCCATACGATGTTTAGAGATACAGTCTCTTATTTAGACTTCTGAGGAGCCTTGTCAACACAGGCCACACTTTGGCAAGGTGCTCCACTTCAAGATCTGTGATCTCCTGCACATTTAGTTTAGAGATACAGCGTGGAAACAGGATCTTCGGCCCACCGAGTCCATACCGACTCGGTCACACTAGTTCTGTCATCCCGCTTTTTGCACCCACTCCCTACACACACACCAGCGGCAATTTACACAGGCTAATTAACAGACACACTGCATGTCTTTGGGATGTGGGAGGAAATTGGAACAACCAGAGGACACGGACGCGCTCACAGGGAGAACGTGCAAACTCCACACAGACAGCACCCGAAAATGAAATTGAACCTGGGTCTCTGTTGTTGCGAGGCATTGCTCTACCTGCTGTGCCACTGTGCTGCCCTTGCCTGGACTGTTCTCACAGTTGAAGTCAAGGTTACTATTACTCTCAACTTCCTTGTCTCACGATAATTCCAAGCCGCCTGCTGCTGATTTATGTCACATCTCACAGTTTGCGGTACCATGCTGCAATAGGAAAGTCACAAGGGAAAATTTAATGGAGGTTTTGCCTCAGCCCAGAGGCGGCATGAGGCACACAAGGACTTGCTTGTATTGCAGGCGTCTCTAAATTAAATGTAGATATAAGAATTACCCTCTGAGCAATTATCCCAAGCAACCTCTCCCCCTAGTTATCAGGGACTGCTTGTAGCCCTGGAGAGTGTCCATGGATTGCTTTGCACACAGTACATCTGTCTTCCTGCATAATGTTCAACCAGTCTCTCCAATTCCTCTACTTTAGAGGTTGGCATTTTGCACACATCACTCTATACAGATTGCCAGAGCAGTGTTTGGGCATTGCATTTACCCCATTAAGAACTAGATATCAAAGACACAATTGCATGCAGCTCCATGTCATTGCTGTGGTTGGTTTTGATGGTTGCATGGAACCTAGTAAATAACACCATATCATGTCAAATCAGATGACGCTTTTTAACGATGCATGTTGCAAGGCACAACCATACCCGCGATGTTTAAACATAAAAAGCCATTGGCATTCCATGTTACACTTAATTATAGAACAGGAGTCAAATTGATAAGAATTCTAGGCCTGGCTTTTAACAGACTGTCAACTAAGGATGAGTGGCCATCGATACATTTCCTCTCAGGCTAATTGTACAGTCCCTATCTGCAATTAATCAGCTCAGTCCTAGCACAGAAGTCAAATAGGGGTTCCCTCCTGATCTTTACAGACAAGCACTGTGCCAGAATGCGCATTTATAATGACAGTTGTTTTTTTGGACAGCCACTGTGATAACATGGGTGCTGCACTTCATTTGGAGAGATCCAACGAAAGCATTAGCAGTTAAGTTGTTGAGCAGCAATATACCCATTAAATAAAGACCAAACTATCCTTTTTAACAAAAGATGTTTGTTATAGTGTTTTGCAGGCTCACCCTACATTTTGTAAGATGCCAAATAAATTGCAAGTTGTGGATCATAAGTTCATTGGCAGCGGGAATGGGGTGTTGAATCGTGGCCCAAAATACAAATTGTATGAAGGCCTGATGCTGCAAGGTCCAATAGCTCAGGTAACAAGGCAAGAGGATTTAAAGTGTAGAGAAAGAAAGGGATTGTGTAAGTGTATGCCCATAGATTCCTGGAGATTGCAGGAGGTCAAAAAAGTGGTTAAACAACACATGGGTACTGCCTTTATTGGTCGAGGAACAGAATATAAAAGCAGGTAGATTCTATTAGATTAGTACATCATACTAGTTAGACCACAGCTGGAGATGAGGGACATTTCTAGTCTCAAGACTCCTGCATTACAGAGGGTGCAGAAGAGATTCATCTCTCTTTTTTCAGTAACTTAAAATCATTGCCATCCACTTTTTAACCCTTCTGCAAAGGGAAATAGGATCCTCCCATTGATTCTATTAGGTCTGTTGTAATCTTATATAGCACAATTTCCCTCTTTTCCAAAGGAAACAGCCCCTTCTAACCCAATCTTTCCTTGTTCTTTTATTTTTCAGTTCTGGCAAGACCCTTACAAGTCTCCTCTGCACCCTCTTTAGACAATCACATTGTTTCAGTAATATAGTGACCAGTAGACAGTAAGCAAACTGTTGTATAAAGTCCATGCATTATCTCCTCGCTCATATTCTATGCCTCAGCTCAAAGAAATCAATTATTGGTACTATCTCCATGTTGGTGACTTTTCCTGTTTTCTTTATGGATCTATCAATGTTTCATGCAAGCCCCCTCTTCTACATCACATATATCCTTCTACTTACTGTACCTTTCCTTCTCTTGTTGCAACTCCCCAAATGCATTACCTCCTGTTTCTTTAGATTTGCAGTTTTTCCCCAACTGTCAACTTTCACTGTCAACCACACACAGTTTCTGAATTATCTTCAACTTCCTTATCGGACACTCTACAATTAAGCCTAAATCATTAACATTACAAAAAGCAAGAGCAAAGAGCCCTGAAGAGCAGAGAGTATCGAACCCAATGGAACCTCATTGGTAACGGGCTTCCAAATAACAACAACACGTAACAATTATTCCTCTCTCACTGAGTAAATTCTGGTTCTATATTGCCATTTTCGCTTGGATCCCGTTGACCAACCTGCCATGTAGACCTTATCAAAAGTCTAACCCAGGCGCACTAGAATTCAATGTCCAAGGTAAACCTGGCATCTTGTCTATATTTCAACATCCAATAAGGTCCTTTCAAGGACTTAATCAGAATTGGAGATTCTCATAGTGTAAAATTGCATACAATTGTTTAACAAACAGCAAAGGGAGTAAGCAATTCCTAATTCATGGTTAACTGACCAATTAACAGTTTGACTGAATTATTATCATGTATACCAACTATTCAGTGTTGCATTTGTAGTCGCTATCAACAACATGTAAAATACATAGATGCAATTAGGGAGCAGGTTACCCCTCTGTTATCTGTCAGCTGGAGTCATACAGGAAAACATTGACTGGAAATTCAACAACAACAAAAAAGTCACGACAAATTCACTGAATTATAATCAAGGTGATTACAATAGCTAGTCAGTGAATAGTATATTTAGCACTTATTGCGCAAGATAATTCAGACAGCATTTATTACACAAATTACAGAGAATGCAATGTATTGCCCGGGAGCAACATACTGTGGTGTTCAAAGTCAGGAACTGAAAATCTGAACTTCCAATATTCCATAACGATGCAAAATAAAAATTTGGGATGTGTCAAAGCACTTTACAGCCAAAGCAGTTCATATGAAACCTACGAAGTGCTGTATTGTAGGAAAGGCAGAAGCCAATTTGCATACAGTGAGACCAGCAGCAACGTGTTAGTCAAAACAATAATCTGCATAACCCTGCCTCAACTCTCCACAGTGTGATATATTAACTGGGGACAGGTTAATAACCCATCATGTTTCACTTCTGGTTGTGCTAACAGAATCATCATAAAGATAGTTCCTTCGATCACATCATGTGACTGAACAAGAAATGATGTGGGGAATTATTTTACCGGTTAATACAGGTGAACTCTTGAGAAAACTAAACAAGAGTTAAATTAAATGTTTTGCAAACTTGCCATCCAAATTGAATACTGTGATTTGTGGGATAATCATCCCCTCAATATATTGGCAGACAGTTTGAGACACAAAACTTTGTATTAGCTTACATGGCTAAGACATGTCTTTTGTAGCATTTAAACAAATGCAACAATGAAAATCACTATACCAAATGCATAGCTTCAAAATTGTTCGTAAACACATAGAACGTTCATCTTGTGTTAAAATAATCTGCAGGCAAAGTTCTGCTGCAAATGTACTTTAACTGTTTTTGCCTCTTTCCTAGAATGAGCAATGAAGAAAAAGTGAGTGTAAAAACAAAAACAAAAACACTAGGCAGGTTAATTTAAACCTAGCCCCGCATGAAATAATTTTGATTTGGGCCTGGCGTAGAACATGCTTTCTATTGTTCTGCCTGGCCATCTGCTAAATGTCACATTCTGCCAACTGCCCGGCAAGACAACGTCTCAATGGCAGAACAAATAAAACACAAAGCGCAAACACATACACACACTCAACACAATACCAGGCTAGCTCCAGCCTTCTGCAAACCACAGGCTTGTGTGTTGTAGATTGATCAACCACAAGCAAAAACACAGGAGGGGGAAAAGGAAGGATTGGCACTCGAATGAAAGAATGCGCTCATAAAATGAGTTGCAGCATGCTGTGACTTATCTTTCTGTTTTATACACAATACATTCCCCTTTTCCAATAATAAGTCTTTTTTTGTTATTTAAAAAAAGACAGCACCTTCCTATATTTTGTTCTTCCACCTTCCTGGTTTCTCTTTTATTTTCCCCCCTGCTTTTTTTTTCCAGGCTTTTTAAGCAGTGAGTTTCTGGATGGTTTTGTTGTAGTACTGCGTGATGGTGGGAGTTAGTGGGTTCCAGTTGTTGGCGTGCAGCTCAATTACTTCGAGGAGGAGGGACCTTGTCAGTGCTGATTCTGAGGGGCCCAGCATCTTGTCGCGTGCTGCTGCCAGCAACTCTGTCATCATCTCTGGCAGCTGCTCCTCCAGTAGCTTGCCCGTGCTCTGCAGCTGTCAAATGATTCAAAGGGCAGTAGTCAAAGTTCACGCGGACAAGCAACTTGAATAGGACTGTAAACAATGATCAAAACAAGTGGACAATCTTATCTAAGACAATAAGACATTTTTACTCCTTGCTCTTTGGTTACTAATTCCCACCTGGAAGACAAATTAAAATAAATCTAACATGCAAGAAATACTCAGAAGATCAAATAGTATCCACTGAGAAAGAATCATGTCAGCAGATCAGGTAGCATCTGTGAGGACAATAGCCATTCATCAGCACTCCCCCCCCCCCAATCCACCCCCTCCCCCCACATACCCCCACAAATACAGTTTATTTCTTCAATACAGGCAACAAGAATTTCATGGTAACAAAATGACACAGTGGGTCAGGCAACATCTCTGGACCATATGGGTAGCTGACGTTTCGGTTCCGCACATAAGAAGGGAACCGATCCGAAACGTCATCTATCCATGTTCTCCAGAGCTGCCTAACCTGCTGAGTTACTCCAGCATTTTGTGTCTTTCTTTGGTAAACCAGCATCTGCAGTTGCGAGTTATTGCAGGAATATTATGGTTGTGGATAAAGCATATAATTTTCACAAAACACAGCATTTACTAAGATTCTAAGTAAAACAAAAGGTCCTGTTTTAAAGACTTGGTCTAAGCTGGTTATTCATTAGATGCCTGCTAGGTTTGCAGTTGGTGCACTACATTAAATTGGGAACAAAAGCAGTCAGGAGGTGTCCCGCTGATATCCTTGCAATGACTAGCACACATTTAATGACCGAATGTCATATTGTAGACAATGCTCTCGGACCGAATCTTCCACTGTGATTGACGATGTTGCCAGGACTAGTGGATCTGAGTTGAGTAGGCTGGGTCCTATTCCTTGGAGCGCAGGAGGATGAGGGGTGATCTTATAAGGTGTACAAAATCATGAGAGGAAAAGATCAGGCAGATACACAGAATCTCTTGCCCAGAGCAGGGGAATCGAGGACCAGAGGACATAGGTTCAAGTTGAAGGGGGAAAAGATTTAATAGGAATCCGAGGGGTAACTTTTTTCACAAAAAGGGTGGTGGGTGTATGGAACAAGCTGCCAGAGGAGGTAGTTGAGGCTGGGACTATCCCAAAGTTTAAGAAACAGTCAGACAGGTACATGGATAGGACAAATATGGAAGGATATGGACCAAACGCAGGCAGGTGGGGCTAGTGCAGTTGTGACATGTTGGCCATTGTCGGCAAGTTGGGCCGAAGGGCCTGTTTCCACACAGTATCACTCCATGACTCTAATCCAGTGGTTCCCAACCGTTTTTTGGCCATGCCCCACCTAATCACCTCTAAAATCCTGATGCCCCTCCCCCCCCCCCCCATATTTTAGCACGAGCAGACAAAGAAATAATTCTCAGAAAATGGAATTTACTCAAAATAACATCTGAAACATAAACTACATATGTTTACCTGATGCCCCCCTTAAAAATCAAATTGCCCCCCTGTGGGGCGTATGCCCCACATTGGGAACCACTGCTTCAATCCCTCATGAATCTGTACATGTCTCTTATTGCCTTGAGATGTGAAATTTCATATGGTTATTTTGAGCCCACTTTTGCTAAGTCACTTTTCATTTCAGCAAAACTGGCTTTTCCCCCATTTAGAACCTATCTTTGAGATTAATGCAGACAGAAAGTGTTGGAGGGACTTAGTAGTCAGGCTCATCTGTGGAGGGAAATGTGTAGTCGATATATTGAGTCACAACTCTTCTCCATTCTGAAGGGTCCCGAAATGTAAAGTTGTCTGTCCATTTTCCTCCAAAGATGCTGTCTGACCCATTGGGTATCCCCAGCAGTTTGTTTTTTTGCTCAAAATTCCAGCATCTGCACAGTCCTGTTGTCTCCATTTCAAATTTTTTTTTTCTGTGACTGCTAAATGTAACTGAGTTGTGATCAATAAAATAAAACCCCACTGATAGTCCTTCCAGCTTCATTCTCTATACAGCTAAATCAAGATTCCATCCCTAGTTGGGCTTGATAAATACATTCCAGAAAAATTCTCCTGAATGCAATTTAGAAATTCCGTGCCTTCTTTTCTTTAACACCGACTGTGAGATCATGTCTCATGGTACAGAAGGTATAGAAGTGTGAAAACGCACACCAACAGATTTAGAGACAGTTTCTTCCCAGCTGTTATCCGGCAACTGAATCATCCTACCACAGCTAGAGAGCAGTGCTGAACCACCACTAACTACCTCTCTGATGACCCTGGGACCATCCTTGATCGGAATTTGCTGGATTTACCTTGCACTAAATGTTATTTCTTTATTATGTATCTATACACTGTAAATAGAAACATAGAAAATAGGTGCAGGAGTAGGCCTTTCAGCCCTTCGAGCCTGCACCACCATTCAATATGATCATGGCTGATCATCCAACTCAGTATCCCGTACCTGCCTTCTCTCCATACCCCCTGATCCCTTTAGCCACAAGGGCCACATCTAACTCCCTCTTAAATATAGCCAATGAACTGGCCTCAACTACCTTCTGTGGCAGAGAATTCCAGAGATTCACCACTCTCCGTGTGAAAAATGTTTTTCTCATCTCGGTCCTAAAGGATTTCCCCTCGATCCTTAAGCTGTGACCCCTTGTCCTGGACTTCCCCAACATCGGGAACAATCTTCCTGCATCTAGCCTGTCCAACCCTTTAAGAATTTTGTAAGTTTCCATAAGATCGATTGTTATCATATATCATCTTCCTGATGGCTAGTTAGCACGCAACAAAAGTTTTTCACTGTACCTTGGCACACGTGGCAATAAACTAAACTGGACTTTAGAACAATGCAAACAGTACAAAAATCATGCAATACTCTCAACAACCAAACTTGGTGCAATTCCGATTTACCGAACAGGAACATACCATGCCAAGGCTGCAACTTTTTATACATCTTTGAACATGATCGCAATGAATGGCGGTGCTGGCTCGAAGAGCCGAATGGCCTCCTCCTGCACCTATTTTCTATGTTTCTAACAGTCCTGGACTTTTTCTGAGCGAAGTTCAAAATGAAAAATCACAGGTCTATTTAGATTCAACTGTGAAACATATTCAAAAAGTCATTTTCATATTCAGCAGAGTCAACATGTCTGCATTTTTGTGAACCCCCGACTATTAAAACAAAAATCACAACATTTAAACCCACCTCCATTGAGCAGCATAGAACAGCATCTTCCTTGACGTCATGCGATTGCAACAGCTGACAGAGGAGTCACAGCAAAAGTCGATCATTAAAGGAAGGAAGAGAGAAAATATTGACCATCAATTCAAAAGGCCCCAGACTGTATCAATTTATATACAATGTCACGATATTATACAAAGTTCATTGGCACTTCCTCTACAATATAGTTTCTGCCACATGATGACAAGAAACCAAGAGGTATTTCAGATCATCATATTAGTTCATCTCAGGTCCTCCTTCACTATGCAAATGTAGGAGGGCAAATAACTTGGACTGAACAATCACAGTGTGTTGCTTTGATTTGGAGACATATAAATGGTATTTCTTCGGGTAACTGCCTCCAGTGTTAAACTCACTGGGGCCAATCTATTATTAATCTCTCAGAAGCATTCCTGGTATTAAACTTTCAGGAATTGTGCAATCAATGTTAGATTCCTAGGAGCACATACTAGCAGTTCACATTTGGGTCAGCAGTTGCAGCTGCCATTATTCTCCCACCCCACCCGTCCAGAAATGACGCAGTTAAAATAATTACAGTTTAATACCCTTATCAGTTCCCCATTTGCTCACTGAAGCAAAGCTGGCTTGGCTCCTCTGACTGCAGCCAACAAATTCCTTCCCCATTAACATTTTCAATCAATTTTTATAAGGGCAAAGAATTGTTACACAGCCCTGCCCGCCCATCCAGAGGGCATAGCTTTAAGGTGAGAGAGGCAAAGTTTAAAGGATCCTCAGATCCACATCAGCCGGTCTCCTCTCCATCCACAAGTCCAACCTCCGCAGTTTTGGGGACAGAGCCTTCTCCAGGGCAGCTCCCAGGCTCTGGAACTCCCTCCCCCAACTGATCCGCAATTCCGTGTCCCTCACCATCTTCCAGTCCCATCTCTTCACCTCTGCCTATCCTTAGCCCCACGTCCCCCTCCCTTTTCATCTGTGCATTAATTGCCTCATATTGTGTTTTGAATTGAATTCTGTCTTTACTTTGTGTACTAGTCATGTCTCTACTATTTATTTCATTCCCCTTACATGTTTTTCCTCTACCTGCTAAATTTTTGTAAGGTGTCCTTGAGACTCTTGAAAGGCGCCCATAAATAAAATGTATTATTATTATTATTAAAGGAGGTATGTTTTTGTAATACAGAATGTGGTGATTATGTCGAACGTGTTGGTTGAGACTGTTACGATAGTGGCATTTATGAGACTTCTGGACATGGATATGTAGGGAATGGAGGGATATGGATTACATGCAAGGCAGGTAAGGGTTGCTCTTGGCAACATGTTCGACATAGACATTGTCAGCCGAAGAGCCTGTTCTTGTGCGGTACTGTTCTATGTATTGGCATCTTCCAGTTCAACCTCATCAGTTCCCTTTCCTACCCACAAAATTATCTTTTGAATGTCTTAGTTGAGAGCTTCCAGCACCCTTATAGGTAAGGAGCTCCATGTCATATCCATTCTTCACATAAAATAATTTTCTTAACTTACCCCTTGTAGACTAAAATGTCCCTTGGGACTAAATCATCTGGGAACAAGAATAGCTTTTTGATCAGCATCAGATGTAATGTTGCAAATTCTATGTCATCTCTTAACCTCCTTTGCTCTGAGGAGAACTCACGAACTAATAAGGTTTAGAGCAGATTAGTTGGAACTTGCAACTAAATTCCCTCCTCCTTATCATGTTAATGCAATCCTGCATTAAACATCTCCTGAATTTATTTTCTCGTCCTAAGCATATCTAACATGTTAAGTCTAACAGAGATTAACCTTTTTGATTTAACCAGAATTTACAAGTTCCCCGGGGAATAAACAAACTGCTGGAAGAACTCAGCAGGTCAGGCAGCAAATAAGGAGGGAAATGGACAGGCAATGATTCAGGTCCAGTCACTTCCTCTGGACTCTGGAGTCAGGGGAGATAACTAGAATGATTAGGTAAGAAGGGTAGGGCAAGACTGGTGAGTGATGGGTGGATCCAGTAGAGGAGGGGTAGATTGGTAGGTGGAACCAAGTAAGGAAGGGAGGGGTGGAGGTAGCGACAGAACTGGAAGGTGATTTGGTTTCCAAGCGTGAATTAGAAAGACTGAAGAAAAATCTTTAAATGATAAATGGATTACTCCCCATTATTAAAATGGGACTCACATGAGGAAAGGTATTTATCAGTGTCGATGCCTAGACGTAAAATTACAATTTGTTTCATTGTGGAAAAAGTGGTAAAAGTGCCCTTGCATAATGGCAATTTGCATCAACTGGAATGGTGACTTGTTGGAGCTGTGCTAGGTGTGATAACCAACCTCAGTGTCATTAGATTATTAGATTACAGAAAAATATATCCTGTATCCTTGCAGCATTCACTGTCCAGCCTAAAATACAATATACATTTAATTGAGACCTTGTCAGATAACTAGTGCACTTGGTGTCCCAGCATGATCCACACTTTCAGGAGAGAAATAAAAGGTTGAATTTTAAATTACAAATATTTTTTTAACAAAATTAGCAATGTTTAAGGCTGATGAAGATATAAAACAATAAAGCCCACACAACAAACTTGATCTGCTTTACTTTTCAGTGAAAAATACCAATGAGTGCTTTTATATGTTCAAACCATGTCAGAAAGGAATGGCATTCAAGCACCTACTCTTCAATTCTGCTCCACACCTAATGAGTCATATCACACGTTACAAAATAGGCACTGTTGATGTTAGCAAAGTTTGCAAACATGACCATTTTAATATTTCAACTACATTTAACAAGGAACAAACTTAAATATTCAGCACGATTCACTTCTTGAGCATAAAAATTCCTGCTGCATCTTGGTGCATGACACAAATAATAACCTAAACTTATCAGCTTGCACACACAGCTGCTACTCAGCCCAGTCTGACAGAAGATTGCTACCTAGAAGAGATTATTGTGTCTAGATAAAGGTGCTAAAGACAGACTGAACATTTCCTGATATCAACATTTCCTGCAGTTTATAAGCCAAGAATACACAAAAGCCATAATTTTCAGGAGATGAAAAAAAAAATACTTAAAGTGAAAAAATGGCAGGATTAAAGGGGAAGTGCAGGAGAGTGGGCTGATTTCAGAAGATCTTTCAAGCATCAATGTGATGCTATAATGGCGTTCTCTTGGGTTATATCACTCTATGGTTCAATATTTATTTGTTTCCTTTTATTAAGGTGGCACAGCTGGTTTTACAGTGCCAAAAACACGTTCAATCCTGACTTCAGATGCAGTCTTGCGTGGATTTTGCACATTCTCCCTGTGACAGAGTGGGTTTCTCTGGGTGCTTCGGTTTTCACCCACATCCCAAAGATGTGCGGGTTTTTAGGTTAATTGACCTTTGTAATATGGTCCCTAAAGTGCAGGAGCGGGCGAGAGAGTGAGCTAACATTGAACCGGTCAGTGTGAATGGGTTATCTGTGTGTCTGTGTGGACATGGTGGGGCTGAAAGGCCCGTTTCCATCTGCAATTCTAAACTAATTCAAAATTAATTGACCTAAATGATCTTTAGAATCTAGCTCAATAATTATTATGCTTGGAAAATCCCTTCTCATGCAGTCAGCAATTTGAAAGCCTGAAAAATGTTATCTATCAGCAATTCTTCAGAGAATATGCTGTGCAAGGGTGTTGTGCCTTTACCCAAAGATTGCTAAACAAGCAATTAATCTTAATCAGTTTTGACCACATTCAGTGACACCTCTACAAGTCCTAGTACATTGTACAAAATCTCAACATCATGTGTGTATCTGCCGTATCTTCAATTTTTTTTCCTGTCTTGAAGACACTACTGCTGAGTTCCAATGGAATTCTGCTTCCTCAAGGACCTGTCCCATGAGCACGCGACCTGCATGCGGCAAGCGCGTCCTAAAGGGCCGGTCCCACCAGCATGGGACTGCATGCGGCAAGCGCGACATAACGTGGTCGCTTGAGCCGTACGGCCTCATGGGGCCGGTCATACTTCGATCGCCGGAGCCGTATGGAGTTGTACGGAGCTGGTCCCGACATCGCGCGGGGCTCCGAAAAACTGACCGTGTTTAAAAATTCCGTGCGGCAATGGCCTGCCGGCCCGCAGCCGCCTCAATGCCGTGTCACTCACTCGACCTCCGCGCGGCTCCCGCTTCTAGTTTGGTCGCGCTTGCCGCATACCGTACGGCTCAAGCTACCACGTTAGGTCGCGCTTGCCGCATGCAGGCGCATGCTGGTGGGACCGGCCCTTTAGGTCGCGCTTGCCGCATGCAGGTCGTATGCTCGTGGGACAGGCCATTTACTCAGGTGGTTAACAACAAATGAATGCAAAGGGCCA
The DNA here is from genome assembly GCF_010909765.2 of Amblyraja radiata. Lineage (NCBI taxonomy): Eukaryota > Metazoa > Chordata > Chondrichthyes > Rajiformes > Rajidae > Amblyraja > Amblyraja radiata. Next base: position 160,165,912 of record NC_045956.1, read on the forward strand.
TCCATTAGATTAGATTAGATTATTGCCATATACACCAAGGAAATTCCTTGTTCACATAAAATTCATTGAAAAAGCCATATAGATGGTAATGATAAATACTAGTGATGATACAATTAGTGATAAATAAGTCTGAACGAGCAAAAAAAACTAAGTACAATTACAGCATAACCAAATGAGTTAGAGTAGGGATAGGTGGTAGCACTTCCGGGAAGTGGGTGTGAAAGAGCCAATAAGCGAGTTTGGTATTACAACTGCGCATGTCCAGGTCATGGGTCATTCGGGATAAACATTCTCGCGGGCCGAGCTACTGTGTGCCTGCGTTTTCTTTTCAATGAGATTTATAAATAAATGTATCCGTCAAATATGTCAGCAGCAGGCCACAGCGTACTGCCTTGAACCAGCCTTGAAAAGGCAAGAATGCCTGGAACGAATCTGTCAATTATCAAATCCCTGGCATTAGCCTGAGTCACAGCCATTCAAATTCAATATTGACTAACACGAATTACAAGTTGTGTGGTCAACCAATTTGAGACAGTCCTTACATTCCTATCTAAACAACCTTCCTGGATTGAAGAGAACGAGGAGAATGTGCTGTGTGGGGGGTTGGTTGGAAAGTTCAGATTGGATTCGAACAGGCTGGTTAAACTTTCGAGGTGGGTTGGCTTAAATAAAGATGCTGTCTCTTTAACTTCTAGGGTTGGTTCCAGTCTATCAGGGCACATAGTTGAGAGCCGGGTCCGGGTGACCGGGCGGTGATAATTATGAGAATATGCAGCCATGTGAACCACAGCCAAACTAGAGGCTTCACTCAGGAGTGGGTCACAGCTCCCCAGCTGACGTGACCTGTTCTTGCGCCACCCGCCCCAGCGAGTGGGCAAACGCGGAGTCAATCTGTTGTATGAGTGGGAGCATTTTCTCAGTCAGACTTTGTCGAGAGTTGGGGTGGGGAATCTGGGAGAGAGAGAGAGCTGGCGATGCCGCACAGACGGAACAGTTTAATAACGACCCATTACAATCCGCCCTTTGGCCACTTGGCAACATGGGCTGATCTGATCTGACAGCCCTCTCGCTAGCTCGCTGCGTTCCCGATCCTAATGCAGAACCTCCACTAAACCTTTGGGCTACACCTGCACAAAGAGCCTCTGCTAACAAGGGCTGGTCAACGTGCACTGGGCGAGATGGCTGGGGGAAACGCACTGCAACCACTGCAAACTTGGAAAAGCACAGACCCTCCACTCAATCTATCCAATGCTAAAGGGCAGGCATTTCGCAGTTAAATGTCTTATATCGAATTGGCGGCTCTTTCACAGGGCCAACCCTGTACTCAATTTTCCTCGGAGATGAATCTTTGCCTTAACGGTACATTCACACTGCCTGTAGGTAAAGCATCAGCCCACATCACACTGATACAGTCGCTGCCTGCCTCAGATTAAATATATTTTTACACATAAACTATGAATAAAGATAAGAAAATGTTTCAAACACAAGTAATATTTTCTTATTCCAGTAGAAAACACATTAAGGATTAAATGAAAATAATAAATGATTTAACTTTTTGAATATCTCATAATTGCATATTAATGAACTGAACTAGAACTGAGACTGTGTAAGTAGTGTGTGAACAGCAGAACAAGAAAGGAACTTATTGAGTTGACAGAATTCTAGACTAATTCCTTGGTAGAATAGTTAACAATTTATACACAGTTTATACAGCTCTGCGTTCGCTTTAAAAAAAAATCCTGAATGACCTTTGACAAATCCCATGATTCCTTGCGTTTATCAAGATACCAAATTTGCTTATTGGTTTTGGATCGTTAGTAGAGTGGATAAGAAGCTGTTCGTAAGTCTGGACGTTGGGGCTTTCAAGCTCCTGTTTCTATCCACTACAAATCACTTTCAATGAAGTACACAGTGTATCATCATGTGGCATAATCTTAATTAATTGAAGAGTCGATTAAACTGGCTAAAAAACATACACCCACCCCAGGTCCGCACTGTACCCACTGAGGCGAGAATTTCCCATCATACTCCTAATAGTCAACAGAATTGAGATGCAAGTCTTTCACCTCAAAGTACTGAGACTTATGATCATTCTGTAATCGGGCTTTTGTATTGCTTGCTAGTTCAGTTTCTGTTTAAAAGCTCCATTAGTGATTCCTTTACAAGATAACATTTCATAAAAATGCATTAACACATTTCTAAACTTCCCATCAACTTTATGCCAATGTTTCTGTGACAACCTCATTGATATTTACGAGAATGTTGCCAGGACTTGAGGGCCTGACCTATAGGGTGAGGTTGGGCAGGTTAGGACTGCATTCCTTGGAGCATAGGAGGATGAGAGGTGATCTTTAGAAGTGTATAAGATTATGACGGGTATAGATAGGGTCGATACACAGAGCCTTTTACCTAGAGAAGGAGAATCAAGAACGAGAGGACTTGGGTTTAAGGTGATAGAGTCATAGAGTGACAGTGTGGAAACAGGCCCTTCGGCCCAACTTGTCCACACCGGCCAACATGTCCCAGCTACACTAGTCCCACCTGCCTGCGCTTGGTCCATATCCCTCCAAACCTATCCTATCCATGTACCTCGTCTAACTGTTTCTTAAACTATGGGATATTCCCAGCCTCAACTACCTCCTCTGGCAGCTTGTTCCATACACCCACCACCCTTTCTGTGAAAAAGTTACCGCTCGGATTCCTATTAAATCTTTTCACCTTCACCTTGAACCTATGTCCTCTGGTCTTCGATTCCCCTACTCTGGGCAAGAGACTCTGTGCATCCACCTGATCTATTCCTCTCATGATTTTTATACCTCTAGAAGATCACCCCTCATCCTCCTGCGCTCCAAGGAATAGAGACCCAGCCTACTCAACCTCTCCCTATAGCTCACACCCTCTAGTCCTGGCATAAATCTTGTCTGAACCCTAGGCAAAATGCAGGCAGGTAAGACGATTGTAGGGGGTGCCCCTTGAATGGCATGAGCAAGCTGGACCAACGGGCCTGTTTCTGCATTGTATGACTATGATTCTATATGAATTATGTAAAGACCTTAACTTATTTTTGTTTATGTTGAACTTGTGGAGAATGTGATGGTAAGTGACACCCCATATGTGTATCCAATATGACCTTGAGCACAGTAACTACCATTTCCAATAAGAATTCTCCATTATGGGGAATCTAGTCTACTAGTGTAAACTCTCCATTCTTACAACTATGTAACTTACTTGACCCAGACTAGCAGTTTATAGCATGGCTCACTCTCACCCTTTTCACCTTTAATCCAGTGGAACAATATTAAAGAATCAAAAGCTAATTGGGTTCTGACGAACAGGTTAATTCGGTGAGAACAGCATCTCTTATTAACTATGATTCAAACTGCAGGCAGAGTGCTAAAAACGTGTCTCCCATCCAAAACTCGATACCAGTATCCCTTTAAGGTTGTGTTTTGATAGTCATCCTTTCAAAGCAAAATTACTACTTCTCTAAGGTAGATTTTAATTCTCAAATTATAGGATATTTGCCACCAAAGGCTCCGCTTTTGCTGGTGTTTCTTTATACCAGTTTTATGTGGGTGGGCGGCGCGACTCACGTCGCAGCGGCCTCTGCAGTCCGTCTGTCGAGTTCGGAGCGGGTGGAGCTGTGGTGGCGTGCTGCTGCGACCCGACCCCACAGGTCTGGTGGACGGTGACACCGGGAGCCCGCGGGTCCCTGCTGGGAGACCGCTTTTCGGGGCTTCCGCAACATCGACTTCTCCCGCCTGAGTTGCGGGGTTGAAAATTACCTGGAGCGGGGCCTTACATCATCGACCGGCTTTAAATGGCCGCGGGACTTGTTAGCGCCCGCCGGGGGCTCCAACACCAAGACCCGGAGCGCGGCCTTGCATCACCCGGCGCGGCTTTAATGGCCGTGGGACACTTACCATCGCCCGCCGGGGGCTTTGACTCTGACATCGGGAGGAAAATGAGGAGTGCAGGGGAGAGATAAGACTTTGCCTTCCATCACAGTGAGGAGGAGATTCACTGTGATGGATGTTTGTGTAAATTGTGTTGTGTCTTGGTTCTTTTTCTTGTGTGTATGACTGCAGAAACCAAATTTCGTTTGAATTGTATTGTATTGTATTGTATGCATGCAAAAAAAATCATTATAATCGGCCAACACAAGTGGCTCCTTGTTGCAGCTGAGGACTGAATGTTGAGGACAATTACAGACAGGGAAACAGTCCTTGAATTCTCTCAAGAAAACTTGAGTTTGGGCAAAAAAACCCCCAATAAAACCCCCACAAAAATCAGCCAAGAAGAAGTGAAATGAAATGCAAGCCTAGTGAGTGAAATTTTTGGATGACTTCTGCAATTTTTTGTTGAGCTGAAAGAACAGCCTGGTGAATACCTGAAATTTACATGTCATTGTCGGTCAGTTGCAATTCCCAAGAAGAATTTCGGAAGAACCAACATAAAGCTCCCCTCTCAGTCTATCTATAAGTTATTTTCCTTTGCCAATCTGTTGAGGTCAAGGATGACTTGCTGGCACTAAAGTGAAAAATAGAACATTCTCGTGCAGGTCTTTCACTCAATATGGCATGGTCATTGTATACCAGTGACTACACACCTTGGACAGAGTGAGAGCCTTTTTACTGGAATGGAGATCCAAGATACTTGGGAGACTATGTTAAATGGCCTTAAACAACTGGACATGCACTGATATCGACAATCACAATAAGCATTTGCTGAAGAACTCTTAAAGATACACAGATGGGCACTCACATGAAAACAAGCATACAGATAGGCGCAAGCAAATATGCTTAGTAGTAATATAGAAACATAGAAATTAGGTGCATGAGTAGGTCATTCGGCCTTTCGAGCCAGCACCGCCATTCAATATACCAATACCAATATTCACTATATCAATATCAGTACCCCGTTCATGCTTTCTCCCCATATCCCTTGATTCTGTTAGCCCCAAGAGCTATATCTAACTATATCTAACATATAGATGGGTATTGATAGTTGGCATGGTCATGGTGGGCAGAAGGACCTATTTCGTGTCCTCTATGAAACAGTTTTAAATCAGCTAACACAGGACAAAAGATTGAACATTTTACTTTTCTGGAACATTTTAATTTTTTTCCTCAATTTGACATCACCTTTTGCTTGTCCATCAAGGGATGCAAATGTTCTCAACTTGTACCAACGAGATATTGACAAAATAAAATCCATTCATTTCCATTCCTAACACAACCAATTCAGCATTCTCATCAAGGAGGGAGCATCAGTTCTTGAAGGAGGATTAATTCACGGAATGGGAAAGGCCACTTGCACAAGAGTACTGTACAATCTTCTTTTATCAGAGTTCATCCCGACTCACTTACCTCCCGGAGACATGTGTAGATAGGACAAACAAGCACACGGAAGGGCTCTCCTGTGTTGCTTCGCATAATGCCAAATACTTCGCAGAGAAAGGTGATGAATCCAAGCCAGTGCTCTACATCAGTTTGCTGTAGCTCGTTTCTCACCGTAAAATCTTTCTGAAACAGGACAAAAAGAATGGAATCTTAAATTATTGGTCGACCTCCTTTGTATATTCTCCCTGTTGATGGAACTCGTCACAATCAATTCAACTGCCACAAAGTTCAGGGGTAACATGAGGGGAAACTTCTTTACTCAGAGAGTGGTAGCTGTGTGGAATGTAGCTTCCAGTGGAAGTGGTGGAGGCAGGTTCGATTTTATCATTTAAAAATAAATTGGATAGGTATATGGACGGGAAAGGAATGCAGGGTTATGGTCTGAGTCCAGGTAGATGGGACTAGGGGAGAATAAGTGTTCGGCACGGACTTGAAGGGCCGAGATGGCCTGTTTCCGTGCTGTAATTGTAAAAAAAAAACAACAAAAAAACAAGAATGTTAAATTTGTGCTGGATACTAAACCTTTATCCATTAACGCCTGTGTAGCTGGAACCAGTAATTAGTTATGGGCTTAGAGAAATATCCACATGTTTTTTTAACTCAAATATTTCATTTCCCTGCTTAACCATGAAGAGAGCCTCAATATCAACCTCATTGCAGACATTGGACATCTTCTCTGGAATAATGACACTGCAATGCTGAGAATATATATTCAGCATACTGGTATGTTTTTCTTCACTCCGTTTGTGCTTGTGTTTGGCTTCATTGTATTCATGTACAGTATTATCTGATTTTATTCGATAGCACGCAAACCAAAGCTTTTCGCTGTGCCTTGGTATATGTGAAAATAATAAACCGAAACCAATATCAAACCTTAGCCAATCTACTTACGCAGTAATGGACATCATGGCTCTAGCCTCTAAAAACACACCTGTCCAATCTGCCGTGTAGCATCATGGCTTCAAGGGGCAAAACACAGGATAGAGGGTGATGCTTCTGCCCTGCTGGATCTCCTAGTTGCTAACCATTCCCACACTGACACTTCCGCCCTGGACCACCTCCATAGCCAGAGTGAGGCCAGGTGCAAATTGGAGGAACAGCACTTCATATTAGAAACATAGAAATATAGAAAGTAGGTGCGAGAGTAGACCACCAGGTCCGTCGAGCCCGCACCGCCATTCGCTCATGGCTGAACACTAAACAGACACACTTACCCACAAACAGTAGACACAAGACACAGAACACAAGACACTACCCTCCCCTTTATACCGCTATCACCCCTCTCCACCCCAAAAACCTCGTGATCTCCTGGGGGAGGCAAAAAACCGGATAAAAACCCAGGTCCAATTCGGGAAAAAAATCCGGGAAATTCCTCTCCGACCCCAATCTAGGCGATCGACACTTGTCCAGGAGATCACTCAGGTCTTACTATACTAACCATACCTAGGTCCATATCCCTGCCCTCTCCCCGTAGCCCCTTATCCCCTTGGCAGCTAAAAAACCATCTATTTTAGTCTTAAATATATTTAAAGTTTCTGCTTCCACTGCTCCCTGGGGCAGTGAATTCCATAAATTAACCACCCTCTGGGTGAAGAAGTTCTTCCTCATCTCAGTTTTAAAAGAGCCCCCCCTTATTCTGCAACTATGTCCCCTAGTTCTAGTTTCCCCGATCATTGGGAACATCCTCGGTGCATCCACCCGATCAAGGCCCCTCACGATCTTATATGTTTCAATGAGATCGCCTCTCATTCTTCTAAACTCCAAAGAGTAGAGTTCCAGCCTACTTAACCTTTCCTCATATGTCAATCCCCTCATTGCAGGAATTAATCTTGTAAACCTTCGCTGCACTGCCTCCAGGGCTAGTACATCCTTTCTTAAGTATGGACCCCAGAACTGTACACAGTATTCCAAATGTGGTCTCACTAATACTGTGTACAGCTGCAGCAAGACCTCCGTGTTTTTATACTCAATCCCCCTAGCAATAAAGGCCAAAACTCCATTGGCCTTCCTGATTGCTTGCTGCACCTGCATACTAACTTTTAGTGATTCATGTACTAATACCCCTAGATCCCTTTGCGTTGCATTACAACGCAGCTCCTCCTCATTTAGAAAATAACTTGCCCTATCATTTTTTTTCCCAAAGTGAATGACTTCACATTTATTAGTATTAAACTTCATCTGCCAAGTTGTTGCCCACTCACCTAGCTTATCTATATCCTTTTGCAGACTCTTCCTATCCTCCTCATCCCCTACTTTTCCTCCCATTTTTGTATCGTCCGCAAATTTTGATATATTACACTTGGTTCCCTCCTCCAAATCATTTATATAAATTGTGAACAACTGGGGTCCCAGCACCGACCCTTGCGGAACCCCGCTAGTTACCGGTTGCCATCCCGAGTATGAACCATTTATCCCCACTCTCTGCTTCCTATTTGTTAGCCAATCCTCTACCCATGCTAATATATTACCCCCAATTCCATAATTTTTTATTTTTAGCAATAGTCTCTTATGTGGCACCTTGTCAAAAGCCTTTTGGAAGTCCAAGTATACCACATCCACCGGTTCCCCTTTATCCACCCGGGTTGTTACTTCCTCAAAGAATTCGAGCAAATTCGTTAAACAGGACTTCCCCTTCACAAAACCATGCTGGTTCTGTCCGATGAAGTCATGTTTATCCAAGTGCCCCGTTAGTGTTTCTTTAATAATTGTCTCTAACATTTTACCCACCACCGATGTTAGACTAACCGGTCTATAGTTACCCGCTTTCTGTTTACTTCCTTTTTTAAATATAGGTGTTACATTGGCCATTTTCCAATCCACTGGGACCGTTCCTGCCTCCAGGGAGTTTTGGAAAATTATCACCAATGCATCCACAATCCCCACCGCTATCTCCCTCAAGACCCTTGGATGTAATCCATCAGGCCCAGGGGATTTATCCTCCTTCAGTCTCATTAATTTCCCTAATACCACCTCCTTGGTGATCTTAATAGTATTTAGCTCCTCCATTCCTACCGCCCCCTGTTTATCCAACGTTGGAATATTTTTTGTGTCTTCTATGGTGAAGACTGATACAAAATACTCGTTTAATGCCTTTGCCATTTCCATGTTCCCCACCAACAACTCTCCAGTCTCACCCTCCAATGGACCAACGTTCACCTTAGCCACCCTTTTTCTTTTTATATAGCTATAAAAACTCTTACTATTAGTTTTTATGTTGTTTGCTAAATTCCTTTCATAGTCTATTTTCCCCGTCTTAATTAATCTCTTAGTTATTTTTTGCTGACCTTTAAATGCTTCCCAATCCTCTACCCTCCCACTATCTCTGGCTACCTTATATGCCCTTGCCTTCAGCCGAATACTATCCTTTATAGTTTTACTGAGCCATGGCTGACTGTTCTTACCCTTACCCCTTTTTTTCTTCATAGGAATAAATTTTTCTTGAAGGTTATACAGTAGACCCTTAAACGTACACCACTGCTCATGTACCGTCTTATTCTTGAGTCTGCTATCCCAGTCAACTTTGATCAGCTCAGTCCTCATACCTTCATAATCCCCCTTATTTAGACTAAGCACCCTAGCCTGAGTTTCAACCTGCTCCCCTTCTATTTGAATATGGAATTCGACCATATTGTGGTCACTTGTTCCCAACGAGTCCCTAACTATGACATTTTTAATTAATCCTGCTTCATTACACAGGACCAGATCCAAGATTGCCTCCCCCCTTGTCGGTTCTGTGACATACTGTTCTAGGAACCCGTCTCTAATACATTCTATAAATTCTTCCTCTAGTCTACCCTGCCCAGTTTGGTTTGCCCAATTAATATGAAAATTGAAGTCCCCCATGATTACAGCAGTTCCCTTTTTACATGCGTCAACTATTTGCAGATTTATGTTCTGACTAACAGCGTCACAGCTATTTGGAGGTCTATAAATTACACCCACTAGTGTTTTTTTCCCCTTGTTATTCTCTATCTGTACCCAAGCTGTTTCACTATCCTGATCCTTCAACGCAATATCCTTCCTCTCTATTGCCGTTATTCCCTCCCTTATTAAAAGGGCCACCCCTCCTCCCTTTCTTTCCTGTCTATCTTTCCTAATTGTCGAGTACCCCTCTATATTTAACTCCCAGTCCTGATCCCCTTGCAGCCATGTCTCCGTAATGGCCACGATATCATAACTATATATACTTAATTGCACCGTTAATTCATTTATCTTATTACGAATACTCCGTGCATTTAGATAAAGCACTTTCAGATGATTTTTACTACCCTTCCTTTCCGTTTTTGCCCCTTTTACATCTAGAGCTTTATCTTCACCCATTATGTCTCCTGTCACATTTTGACTTTCCGCTTCCCCACTGATACCCTGCTCTATTTCCTCTACCCCTGCCGTTATTACCCCCCTTGATACCTCCCCCCCGCTACTTAGTTTAAAGACCTCTCTACTGCCCTAGTTATATGATTTGCCAGGACCCCAGTCCCAGCACCGTTCAGGTGAAGTCCGTCCTTACAGAACAGATCCCCCCTGTCCCAGTACTGGTGCCAGTGGCCCAAGAAACCAAACCCATTATTCCCACACCAGTCTTTGAGCCACGCATTCAGCTTTTTAATTTTACGTACCCTCGCCGATTTGGCCCATGGCTCAGGTAGCAATCCGGAGATCAGTACCCTCGAGGTTCTGCTTTTTAATTTATTCCCTAACTGCTCAAACTCCTTCAGCAGATCCTCCTTCCTCGTCCTTCCTATGTCATTGGTCCCCACATGGACCACGACCACTGGATCCTCCCCCTCCCACTGCAAATTTCTCTCCAGCATCGCAGAGATATCCTTAACCCTAGCACCGGGTAGGCAACACAGCCTTCGGGACATGTTCTGCTGGCCGCAGAGAACCTTATCTACCCCCCGAATAATACTATCCCCTATCACTACGGCATTTCTTCTAACTCCCCCCTCTTGAATGGCCCCCTGATCCACGGTGCTGCAGCCAGGTTGCTCATCCCTCCCACAGCCCCTGATCCCGTCCTTACATTGAGTAAGAGCCTCGGTCATGCTCGTCAGGGACAAGGGCTGTGGCTCCTGCCGCATCTCCTCCTGGTTCCCCCTACCTGCCTCGCTTATGGCCACACCTTCCTTTCCTTGCTCACTGCCTACTGAATTAGTTAAACTGGTCGGTGTGACCATCCCCTGGCACAAAACATCCAGGTAATACTCCCCCTCCCTGATGTACCGCAGCGTATGAAGTTGGGTCTCCAGCTCATCAATGCGGAGCTGGAGTTCCTCTAGCCTCAAACACTTACTGCAGCTGTAGGGATCTTCTACATCAATGGTGTCGACAAATTCCCACATCTCGCAGTATTGGCACATCTCCTGACCGCCCATCTTATATAAATAATTAACTGGTCCTATTTAAGAATCCCCTACTGTATTGATACACCCCTTATTTATATAATCCTACCTCCTATAAATGGGAAAGTACTCACCCCAGCCGTAAATTACCTACTGGTTTGGCTGTCTAGTGGTAATTCCGTCCGCTCTTCCTGTCTGGTCCACTGCTCCCTTGCAGTGCGTGGCAAACCTCTTTGCCTCTGTTTTATATCTACAGTGCGTGGCAAACCTCTTTGCCAACCTCTTTGCCTCTGTTTTATATCTACAGTGCGTGGCAAACCTCTTTGCCAACCTCTTTGCCTCTGTTTTATATCTACAGTGCGTGGCAAACCTCTTTGCCTCTGTTAGTCTCTGTTAGTCTCTCGAGTCTCTCGAGCCGCGGCTCCGTCCGTCCTCCCTCGGCGACAGCACCTCTACTTGTTTTCCTGCAGACAGGCCAGGAGAAGCCAAAGATCAGCAGCACAAACAGCACCTGCCCGAAACCACAGATCTACTTAGGTAGCTTACAACCTAACAGTATGAACATTGGATTCTCCAGTTTTAGGTGACAAACCTAGAAACAACCCCGCCCTTTCCCTCTCTCTTCCCTCTGCCCCATCTGGATGTGCACCCATTTCTTCCTTTACCCATCCTCCCACCATTATCCCTTCCTCTTGCTTCACATTACACCCATATAAACACGGAAAAATAGGTGCAAGAGTAAGCCATTCGGCCCTTTGAGCTAGCACTGCCAATCAATATGTACATGGCTGATCATCTAAAATCAGTGCCCCGTTCCTGCTTTTCCCCCATATCCTTTGATTCCTTTAACCTAAATCTAACTCTCTCCTAAAAACATTCAGTGAATTGGCCTCCTGTGGCAGAGAATTCCACAGATTCACAACTCTCTGGGCAAAGATATTTCAATGGAATGCCAATCCACCTTTGCAAGTGCTATAGTTGGCCCTGCCACATCTAACATAGCTGCCCTGGGCAAGTTCGCCAGATTCCTTTGTAATCGCAAAGTAGACACCAAAGATGTCTCCGGGTTGCAATCTTCATCATCTCCGTTTCCTGCACTATTGACATTATGGTTTCCGGCAACGGTCTAGTGTAGCATCGAATTTGTATCATTCTGTCTGATGCTGTAACATTGATTTGCCAAGGTCAAGGATGAGCAGAAAATCTTACACTGCTGGCTCCTCTGATAAGAGATGTTTCAGGAATCAATGCAGTATACCAATGCAGCAGATAGGATGCCGGCACAACAGCTGTGTCTCTCATGATTAATTTGAAGGTCACAGACTTAGAGCCTTCCTTCTTATACTGAGAAATGTGTGCAGACAATAGTCCAGTTTTTGTTTTGTCATTGTTGAACCATTACAGTCCTTCTGGTGAAGGATTATAGATTCATAGGGTGTACAGAATGGAAACAGGCCCTTCAGCTTCACAATGCAAGCAGACTATCAGTCAGTATCACTGCCAAAGAAGAGCTGAAGGTCCTAATGAGGATGAAGGTAGACAAATCTCCTGGGCCGGATCAGGTATATCCATGGACACTATGGGAAGCTGGAGAGGAAATTGCAGGTGCCCTGACAGATTCACAAGTTGTGATTAAATACAAGTGAGATGGTGGAAGATTGGAAGATGGCAAATGTTGTGCCTCTATTCAAGTAAGGCTGCAGGAAGTGGTCAGGAAGTTACTAGAGAGTATTCTGAGGGATAAGATATACATGCATTTAGATGGACAGGGGCTGATTAGTGATAGTCAGCATGGTTTTGTATGTGGAGGTCGTGTCTCAAAAATTTGGTTGAGGTGTTTGAAGATGTGACCAAAGGGGTTGACGAAGGTAGAGCTGTAGATGTGGTATATATGGATTTCAGCAAAGCATTCAACCAGGTTCCACATGGTCGGCTGCTCTGGGAAGTTAGATCACATGGGATCCAAGGAGAGATAGCTGAATGGATAGAAAATTGGGTTCATGGAAGGAAGGTTGTTTTTTCCGAATGTTCGGTGCTGGGCGCACTGCGGTTTGTCATCTATATCAACGATTGGATGAAAAAGTACATGGCATTATTAGCACGTTTGCAGATGACACAAATGTGGGTGGTATTGTAGATACGCAACATTTAAAAGAAATTTAGAAAGATACACGGATAGGAAAGGTTTAGAGGGAATTGGGCCAAATGCGGGCAGATGGGACTGACATAAATGGGGCATCTTAGTCTGCATGGGCAAGTTGGGCCAAAGGGCCTGTTTCCATGCTATATGTCTACTCTCTAACTTTAACAACATCAAATGTTGCCTTGCTTTGTACCACTTAAGATAAACAGTTGCTGGTTATTTATTTATCAAGAAAATCTAGCTAATACAGCACATATTAGGCAACAGGTCTGTGGAATGTCCACTTCCTTGTTGCCTGCTTTGTGCCATATAATACATCATAGATGAATGTTCCTTGAAGCATTATAAAAAGTTTCCTTTGAAATTCCAAAATTGTGCATTGAGATTCCCAAATGTTTTCTGTGTGTTTAAGGGTGAGAAGGAGCTAAAGTAATAAATAAGACGGATACACGGACAATAGCATAGCACACGGCTTTTCCGTGATCCTGGAAAGACACAAATTCAATCTGCTGGCAATAGGAACAGCATTTGCACAAAATGGGGTCAAACACAATAAGACAAAGCACCCAGAAAACCACCACAACCACAGAATTCACCATTTCTTTTCCACTTTGACAAGACTTGACATTCACTAATAGAATCAATCTCCTTGTCCCCACAGTATGACCTCTCTAGTATCATGCATGTTATTAAATGAGGTGGGAAGGGGAGTGCGTTGGATTTATTTCTGCAGTCGACAGATTTACTGCCTCCTTCCACTGCTGCTCAGCAAGCATTAAGAAAGAGGGGGAAGCAAGGGATCTTTTGATCACCATTTGATGGGTTTATTGTAAAACTGCAGGTGGAAAAGCAGAATCTGTGCTTTTCTGACATGTATATAGTTTGCTTCCTTGGTTATACCAGGTGTTCGTTAAGTAATTATACTGATAATTGAAGTACATCTTGTGTTTTGACTTTCAGGCTTCTATTTACATTTATAGAGATAGATAAAACTGTGCTGCCAATCAGCTATTGAATTAGGTAGGTTCATGCAATCAGTAATACTGATCATTTGAAGGATAAACATTAATTCCCCCAGGTTTTACCTTACACAAACCAACAAAACCCCATTTTTACCTGCAACATATTGAGAAGCAAGCTTCGGAATTTAGTTCCTTCCACCATGAAGAGAGACATTTTATCACACAATCTGGCTGCTGTTGAGGCAAAACTCCTGTCCGTTACGGCCTTGTGGTAAATGGTTTTAACTATCTCGTTCAGCATCTCCTCAGAGTTGGTTGAGTTTTGTGCCTCTTGCATGAATATTGAGAGGTTGGAGTCCACATTGCTACAGTTGTTCCTCATGCTGTTCAGGATTTCTATCAATTTGTCCATTTTGGTTTTCTGAGGATTAGTCACGCTCAAGGAAATGTCATCCTGCAGCATTCAAAAAGAGTTCAACCCAAACTTAAGAGTTATTGTCATTGTTTGCCTTTTATACATTTAAGATTCAGTTAATATTCTCTCAAGTCAAATAAAGGCTAAACTGAACTGAACAAAGAAGGATGCAATTAACATAAAAAGACAAATTCTAATCTAGGGACACCATATAATCAAGAGAAAGCTTTTGCCATGCTTAATTTTGTCTTGCCCTATTGAAACAATAGTTCCTGGAAGTAATTCAGATTAATTAAGAATTTAACAGTGGTTACTGTATACTTATTAGGCAAGAAATGAAACTGATCAATTATAAAATATCCTAAATGATTTGGGAACCAACATGTATGTTTTTAAATATACATGTCAGTATTTTTCATAATGTCTACAATTGCAAGTTATCCTCAGTCTTGTAAATAACATAATTGGTCTCTACAGAGTATCTACTTGCAAGTGTTGAAACGGGTCATCTTGTTGTCTAAACCGTTCTAACTGCAAACTGAATTATTAACCTGCACCGTAATCATTCATTATACTTCCATTTCAAACAATCTAATATCAAAGCTCAAAAACAACTTTAGGAGCCATTTTTGTGCAGATTAGCAAATAACTGCAATGAAAATTGGATTGTCTGTGACAGTGAGTTGATCTCCTAAGGTTATGTCCTAAGGCACATGTGCGAGGCTGTATCTGAAGTCTTATGTTACAGATCTTAGTGGGTACTGCACCTTGGTGAAACCCAATCTGTGTAGATATTGTTCCTCAGAGAAATGCAGGTATGATAATGAGTGCCTGTAAGTTCAGAATGGATAAGAGCTGTGAAGATGTTTCCTACGATAGTTTCTCCCACATCTGCCTGGCATGCCTTTGATGTCCAAGGTCCACCTCCATGTCATCTAGCAGTGTTAGTTGTCGAGAAATCGCCACTGGAAGTCAGTCTGAATGCAGAAATGTTATTGAAATTGCAAGGAAAGCTCAGTCTTAAGTGAAAGGACGTGTGCAAGTGATTCTGCAGAAAGCTGTGGAGCAGCCGACTAAGGAATGCAGTATTATGCCCATGTCCCACTTAGGAAACCTGAACGGAAACCTCTGGAGACTTTGCGCCCCACCCAAGGTTTCCGTGCAGTTCCCGGAGGTTGCAGGTGGTTGCTGGAGGTTGCAGGTAGTGGAAGCAGGTAGGGAGACAGACAAAAACCTCCGGGAACCGCACGGAAACCTTGGGTGGGGCGCAAAGTCTCCAGAGGTTTCCGTTCAGGTTTCCTAAGTGGGACAGGGGCATTAGGGACAGCCTTGTGATGAAACAGCATAGCTTCAGGATAGAGTTAGGAAAAGCTGGTTCTGGGAGTAAACAATATCTGTCGTGTTTTGGACCAGCAAGGTTGAAAATTTCATCGGAAACGAATATTGTCTGTTACAGTAATATTTATATTGTTAGCACAGTTTTAAACTAAAATTATGTTTCTCCAAACCAATGAAAATGCTGCTTGAAAGTTGGAAGTAAAATTTAGATAAGTACGAAGTGAACTGAAAATAGCCACAACTGTGCTCTACTCTTGGTTACTACAGAATATTTTCAGAATCTATATATGAAAATCATATGCCACAACATATATGGTTTGATTTGCTCGAACAAAAGATTTAATTAGCATTCTAGAAAACTGGTTGCAGTGACCGAGGCTAGAAACTACTTATGCCAGAACCCTTCAATCTTTTGAATAATTAGCCATAATTAAAAAAAAGAATGGGAGCTTAATAATAAAGAATGGGATAAAGACAGATCCTGTGCAAAGATGTATAATTAGCTTGGATGTGTGCAATGAGCAAGTGCCTTGGGCAATGATTATGGTGCTGGACAAGATATAAATCAGGAATTAGGAGGTGCATACAGCAAGAGCTAGGCAACAATCATGGGGAACACTAGACCCCACACCAACTGAGTGAACTAAAGTTGCAGCAACTATGGAGGTTATGTAATATTGAGGAAGCAACAATGGGATATGCTTAGATCAGAATGTTGCAACTATAGATGGTTTAATAATCATCTTTGAACAAAGGAAATTCCGGGACAAAATGACCTTAACATGATAGAACTCTGTTCTAAGTTCACGTATGATTTAGTGAAGTCTCAGACTTGGGTTTTAAATCAAGTTCCAAAAATGGCCAATGTAAATTGGCAGATCAAAAGATATGACAGTAGATAAGCAATGGCAAATATTTAAATAAATAATTGATAATTTGCAAAGAATGCGCTTTCCCTTAAGAAATAAAAATTACACATGCAAACACAGTCCATCTGAGGCTAACTGGAGCAATTACAAAATAGAATTAGAAGCTTAAACAAGGCAACTTATGATGCTGCTAAAAATGATAACAAGGATGAAAATTGAACAGATTTGTGAATTCAGCAATGGAAAACCATAAACTAGTGAGAACAAAATAGAACGAGAACAGCAAGATATAAAAGCAGATTGTAAAAGCTTCTAATATATGTGAAAAGGGAAGAGACTAGCAAAAGTTAATACATTTCCTTAAACACAGACAGGCCAAAGTACATTGGGGTACTAGAAAACTGAATAACCATTAAGCAAATACTGGGAAATGTCAGCATTCAGAACAAAATGGGTATATTTACACATTGATAACAAAGGTAACATGCAGGTTCAGCAAGCAATTAGGAAATCAAGTAGTGTTCAGGATTAGAAAACAAGAGTAAAGTCTTACTGCAATTACTTTATAGGGTTTTGGTGACATCACACCTAGAGTACAATGTATAGTTCTGGTCTCCTTACCCAAGGAAGGATGTACTTGCCTTAGAAGGAGTGCAATTGTTCACTAGACTGAGTCCTGGGATGAGGGGGTTGTCCTATGAGGAGAGATTGAGTAGGATCAGCCTGTACTGTCTCAAGATTGCGAGCATGAGAGACGAGAGACTTTATTGCAACACATAAAATTCTGAAGGGCACTTGCTGGGAATCTAGAGTTAGAAGCCAGAGTACTAGGAAAGCTTCAGCGTTGGAGAAGGTGCTTTAAAGCAGAAGGGTGGGTGGAGGGCTTGTGAAAGGAAGGTGGGAGCTTTCTGGCAGTGAAGTTCTA
Organism: Amblyraja radiata; assembly: GCF_010909765.2. Classification (NCBI taxonomy): domain Eukaryota; kingdom Metazoa; phylum Chordata; class Chondrichthyes; order Rajiformes; family Rajidae; genus Amblyraja; species Amblyraja radiata. The sequence goes on from NC_045956.1 coordinate 160,183,311, forward strand.
TTACAACATTCCAAGGTATCATACATTATATTACAGACCTGCACACTATGCAGAGAGAGATCTTTCCTCGAATACTGATTTGACAGAGGTGTTAGCAGAACATAGGAGAGGTGGAATGAAGGAGTGGTGATAGAGAATGGCCAGGAATGGGGTGGACAGGGAGAGGATTGGGGGCACCAGGAATGTTGGTGGAACAGAACATCGGACTCTGGGGAATAAAAGGCAAATTGGGATTTTCAAACCACTTTTGATTGGCACTGAAGCAAACTAATATTTTCCAGTCAAAGCCCAATTCTGTGCAGAATAGTTTACACCATTTGTGAGCCTTAAATGCACAAAAGCATTTTGCATGAATGACATCAAAACGTGCACTGCATATTGTTTGACACTACACATCACGTGCATAGAGAACAATCCGTCAATTTTGCAGATGTACACCACTTGTACATATAATAACCACCTTCATTTTGTGATTAGGTTATTAAATAAAATTCACCTTGAATAGCACACAAAAATGTTGCAGTCTACAAGAGAATTTCAAGCATACTTTTATTTTGACTGCAAAGGCAAGATTCTTTACTCAAAGGACGAATCTTTGCAATTCTCCACTTCAGAAAGCTGAAGGTGCTTAGTTTAGTAAATTCAAGACAGCAAGAGATACTTGGAACAGATAAGGTTACTGAAGATTGTAGGAATAGTGCAGGAAGGTGGGCTTGGTATAGAACAGGGGTCAGCAACCTTGTTCTGCATTGGGGCCAGGACGCATGTCTGTGAGTGGATGGCGGGCCACATCTATCACGTGTACACATGGATCCCGCCCCGGATGGCAGGCATCAAATCACGCGTTCACAGAAGGTAGACAAAAATGCTGGAGAAATTCAGCGGGTGAGGCAGCCTCATGCAATCCTTGCATGTCTCACCCGCTGAGTTTCTCCAGCATTTTTGTCTACCTTTGATTTTTCCAGCATCTGCAGTTCTTTCTTCTTCTTCTTGCGTATGGCGTGCACAGCCTAAAGTTGTAGGACAACATGTTCTATTTGATTGTGCACGCCGGGTTGATTGCATTCGCCGAAACAGGGCGGACCACTTGAAGGTTGCAATCTTCCACCCCCAGTTCTTTCTTAAACGTGTTCACAGAAGGTGCGCGGCCATGCCGACGGCTTTGCGCAGGATGCGGTACAGCCGGAGCTCGGCGGGCCAGATGATTACGGGGAAAAGAATCCGCCTGCGGGCCGGATGATTTCGGGTTACAGGCTGCTTTCGGCCCGGGGGCCGCAGGTTGCCTTCCCCTGATATAGAAAGTTGTCCTAACCCCCTCATATTTTGTTGCTGTTAAAAACGTTGCTGTTGACAATTTTATGATACATATCACTTTATTGGTGGCTATATCTTTATATCCCTCTATAAGGAAATTAAACAAACTTTAATTAGTAATTGTTTACAATATATTTTGTAGGTTCAGTACTCTGTTGGTAATGGTGGAAGTGAAGATGGTAGAGGACGTTCAAACTTTATCCTCAATGTATCTTTGATCATTATGATTACATTTTAATTTACATGTCTTGTTTACATGAATCTTACGTAACTATTTGAAATCCTTTTATAGTGCTGAAAATAAATTAATTTCTTCACAAATCCAAGCTCTTATAATTTGGTAGATTTCCAATATATTTATATCCTTTATGGAGGTTGTGCATGCAAGGCATGCATTTCAGAATCAAAAACCATATTAATCCATAAAATTGAAATCAATAACATTTGTTTTGACTTTCTGCTCAAACATCTGTTACAACTCAATTTGCCTTATTAATAGGTACACAAAAAAGCTGGAGAAACTCAGCGGGTGCAGCAGCATCTATGGAGTGAAGGAAATAGGCAAAGTTTCGGGCCGAAACCCTTCTTCAGACTGATCGGAGGTGGGGGGGGGGGGGGGGGGGGGGCGGGGAGAAGAAAGGAAAAAGGAGGAGGAGCCCGAAGGCTGGGGGATGGGAGGAGACAGCAGGAGGGCTGAGGAAGGGGAGGAGACAGCAAGGACTAACAAAATTGGGAGAATTCAATGTTCAAGCCCCCAGGATGCAGACTCCCCAAGCGGAATATGATGTACTGTTCCTCCAATTTCCGGTGTTGCTCGCTCTGGCCATGGAGGAGACCCAGGACAGAGAGGTCGGATACAGAGTGGGAGGGGGAGTTGAAGTGTTGAGCAACCGGGAGGTCAGGTTGGTTATTGCGGACCGAGCGGAGGTGTTCGGCGAAACGATCGCCCAACCTCCGCTTGGTCTCACCGATATAGATCTGCTGACATCTAGAGCAGCGGATGCAATAGATGAGGTTGGAGGAGATGCAGGTAAACCTCTGTCGCACCTGGAACGACTGCTTGGGTCCTTGAATGGAGTCGAGGGGGGAGGTAAAGGGACATGTGTTGCATTTCTTGCGGTTGCAAGGAAAAGTGCCCGGGGAGGGGGTGGTACGGGAGGGAAGGGAAGAATTGACAAGGGAGTTATGGAGGGATCGGTCTTTGCGGAAGGCAGATATGGGGGGAGATGGGAAGATGTGGCGAGTGGTGGGGTCACGTTGGAGGTGGCGAAACTGGCGGAGAGAGCCCCAGGAGCCGTGACAGAGGGAGGAGCGACCTTCGTGTGGTGAGATAAAAACCCATCGCGGGGCTTGTCTCAACAGAGCCCCAGGAGCCGTGACAGAGGGAGGAGCGACCTTCGTGTGGTGAGATAAAAACCCATCGCGGGGCTTGTCTCAACAGAGCCCCAGGAGCCGTGACAGAGGGAGGAGCGACCTCCGTGTGGGGAGATAAAAACCCATCGCAGGGCTTGTCTCAACAGAGGCCCAGGAGCCGTGACAGAGGGAGGAGCGACCAAAATCTGCAACGTTCCATTCGCAGATCTCACTTCCAGAGAAGGAGTCTGGTGGAAGCCTCTGATTGGTCAAACGGACTAGAGGAAGCAGCTGATTGGCTTGTATCCCGGGTAAGGCTTTATTGTATTCGGATAAGGGGGAGAATGAGGGCCAGGGCAGTTTACTGTTCTGGATGTCAGATGTGGGAGGTCATGGAGTCTGAGTGCCCTCCAGACGTCCACATCTGCGCCAGGTGCGTCGAGATGGGGCTCCTAAGGGACCGTGTTAGGAACCTGGAACAGCAACCTGATGACCTCTGTCTGCTTAGGGAGAGTGAGGAGGTCATAGATAGGAGTTACAGGGAGGTGGTCACTCCAAGACCACGGGAGACAGAAAACTGGGTTACAGTTAGGAAGGGCAACGGGCAGAGGCAGGGACTGGTGAGTACCCCGGTGGCTGTACACCTTGAAAATAAGTACTCATGTTTGAGTAAAGGTGGGGGAGACAGCCTACCTGGGGGCAGCGACAGCGGCCGGGCCTCTGGCATAAAGACAGGTCTTGTTGCTCAGAAGGGTAAGGAAAAGAAGAGGAGGGCAATTGTAATAGGGGACTCTATAGTCAGGGGGTCGGATAGGCGATTCGGTGGACGCAGACAGGAGACCCGGATGGTAGTTTGCCTCCCTGGTGCCAGGGTCAGGGATGTGTCTGAACGTGTCCAAGAAATCCTGAAATGGGAGGGAGAGGAGCCTGAGGTTATGGTACATATAGGTACCAACGACATAGGTAAAAAAAGAGAAGAGGTCCTGAAAGAAGAATTTAGGGAGTTAGGTAGAGAGTTAAGGAGAAGGACTGCAAAGGTAACAATCTCAGGATTACTGCCTGTGCCACGCGACAGTGAGAGTAGGAATGGAGCGAGGTGGAGGATAAATGAGTGGATGAGGGACTGGTGCAGTGGGTATGGATTCAAGTTTCTGGATCATTGGGACCTCTTTTGGGGAAGGTGTGACCTGTACAGAAAGGACGGGTTGCACTTGAACTCGAGGGGGACCAATATCCTGGCGGGGAGATTTGCAAAGGCTACTGGGGAGACTTTAAACTAGTATGGTTGGGGGGAGGGACTCAAATTGGGAAAGCTAGCAGTCAGTGTGTGAGGCAGGAGGCAGAGAATGGTAGCACTCTGACCCAAAATGTAGGGGAGAGAGAAGAAAAAGACAATAAACAGAGAATAAGAGAGGGTGGGTTTCTTAAATGTGTATATTTTAATGCTAGGAGCATTGTAAGAAAGGTGGATGAACTCAGAGCCTGGATTGACACCTGGAAGTATGATGTTGTGGCGATCAGTGAAACATGGTTGCAGGAGGGCTGTGATTGGAAACTAAATATTCCAGGATTTCGTTGCTTCAGGTGTGATAGAATTGGAGGGGCAAGAGGTGGAGGTGTTGCATTGCTTATCAGGGAAGATATTACAGCAGTGCTTTGGCAGGATAGATTAGAGGGCTCGTCTAGGGAGGCTATTTGGGTGGAACTGAGAAATGGGAAAGGGGTAGCAACACTTATAGGGGTGTATTATAGACCGCCAAATGGGGAGCGAGAATTGGAAGAGCAAATATGTAAGGAGATTGCAGATATTAGTAGTAAGCACAAGGTAGTGATTGTGGGAGATTTCAATTTTCCACACATAGACTGGGAAACACATTCTGTAAATGGGCTGGATGGGTTGGAGTTTGTAAAATGTGTGCAGGATAGTTTTTTGCAGCAATACATAGAAGTACCTACTAGAGAAGGAGCGGTGCTGGACCTCCTGTTAGGAAATGAGACGGGTCAGGTGGCAGAGGTATGCGTTGGGGAACAGTTCGGGACCAGTGATCACAATACCATTAGTTTCAATATAATTATGGAGAGGGTCAGAACTGGACCTAGGGTTGAGATTTTTGATTGGAGAAAGGCTAACTTTGAGGAGATGCGAAAGGATTTAAAAGGAGTAAATTGGGACAGTTTGTTTGATGGGAAAGATGTGGAAGAGAAATGGAGTACATTTAAAGGTGAAATTTTAAGAGTACAGAATCTTTATGTCCCTGTTCGGTTGAAAGGAAATAGTAAAAATCGGAAAGAGCCATGGTTTTCAAGGGAAATTGGACACTTGGTTCGGAAAAAGAGGGAGATCTACAATAATTATAGGCAGCATGGAGTAAATGAGGTGCGTGAGGAGTATAAAGAATGTAAAAAGAATCTTAAGAAAGAAATTAGAAAAGCTAAAAGAAGATATGAGGTTGCTTTGGCAAGTAAGGTGAAAGTAAACCCAAAGGGTTTCTACAGCTATATTAATAGCAAAAGGATAACGAGGGATACAATTGGTCCATTAGAGAGTCAGAGTGGACAGCTATCTGCAGAGCCAAAAGAGATGGGGGAGATATTGAACAATTTCTTTTCTTCGGTATTCATCAAGGAGAAGGATATTGAATTATGTGAGGTAAGGGAAACAAGCAGAGTAGCTATGGAAACTATGAGATTCAAAGAAGAGGAAGTACTGACACTTTTGAGAAATATAAAAGTGGATAAGTCTCCAGGTCCGGACAGGATATTCCCTAGGACATTGAGGGAAGTTAGTGTAGAAATAGCAGGGGCTATGACAGAAATATTTCAAATGTCATTAGAAACGGGAATAGTGCCGGAGGATTGGCGTGCTGCGCATGTTGTTCCATTGTTTAAAAAGGGGTCTAAGAGTAAACCTAGTAATTATAGACCTGTTAGTTTGACGTCAGTGGTGGGCAAATTAATGGAAAGGATACTTAGAGATAATATATATAAGCATCTGGATAAACAGGGTCTGATTAGGAACAGTCAACATGGATTTGTGCCTGGAAGGTCATGTTTGACTAATCTTCTTGAATTTTTTGAAGAGGTTACTCGGGAAATTGATGAGGGTAAAGCAGTGGATGTTGTATATATGGACTTCAGTAAGGCCTTTGACAAGGTTCCTCATGGAAGGTTGGTTAAGAAGGTTCAATGGTTGGGTATTAATGGTGGAGTAGCAAGATGGATTCAACAGTGGCTGAATGGGAGATGCCAGAGAGTAATGGTGGATGGTTGTTTGTCAGGTTGGAGGCCAGTGACTAGTGGGGTGCCACAGGGATCTGTGTTGGGTCCACTGTTGTTTGTCATGTACATCAATGATCTGGATGATGGTGTGGTAAATTGGATTAGTAAGTATGCAGATGATACTAAGATAGGTGGGGTTGTGGATAATGAAGTAGATTTTCAAAGTCTACAGAGAGATTTATGCCAGTTGGAAGAGTGGACTGAAAGATGGCAGATGGAGTTTAATGCTGATAAGTGTGAGGTGCTACATCTTGGCAGGACAAATCAAAATAGGACGTACATGGTAAATGGTAGGGAATTGAAGAATGCAGGTGAACAGAGGGATCTGGGAATAACTGTGCACAGTTCCCTGAAAGTGGAATCTCATGTAGATAGGGTGGTAAAGAAAGCTTTTGGTGTGCTGGCCTTTATAAATCAGAGCATTGAGTATAGAAGTTGGGATGTAATGTTAAAATTGTACAAGGCATTGGTGAGGCCAATTCTGGAGTATGGGGTACAATTTTGGTCGCCTAATTATAGGAAGGATGTCAACAAAATAGAGAGAGTACAGAGGAGATTTACTAGAATGTTGCCTGGGTTTCAGCACTAAGTTACAGAGAAAGGTTGAACAAGTTAGGGCTTTATTCTTTGGAGCGCAGAAGGTTAAGGGGGGACTTGATAGAGGTCTTTAAAATGATGAGAGGGATAGACAGAGTTGACGTGGATAAGCTTTTCCCACTGAGAGTAGGGAAGATTCAAACAAGGGGACGACTTGAGAATTAAGGGACAGAAGTTTAGGGGTAACATGAGGGGGAACTTCTTTACTCAGAGAGTGGTGGCTGTGTGGAATGAGCTTCCAGGGAAGGTGGTGGAGGCAGGTTCGATTTTATCATTGAAAAATAAATTGGATAGTTATATGGACAGGAAAGGAATGGAGGGTTATGGTCTGAGCGCAGGTATATGGGACTAGGGGAGAATACGTGTTCGGCACGGACTAGAAGGGTCGAGATGGCCTGTTTCCGTGCTGTAATTGTTATATGGTTATATGGTTATATGTGACGGCTGGCGGGGTGAAAGGTGAGGACTAGGGGGACTCTGCTCTTGTTGCGAGTGGGGGGATGGGGAGAGAGAGCAGTGTTGCGGGGTATGGAAGAGACCCTGGTGGGAGCCTCATCTATGGTGGAGGAGGGGAACCCCCGTTCCCTGAAGAATGAGGACATTTAAGATGCCCTGGTGTGGAACACCTCATCCTGGGAGCAGATGCGGCGTAGACGGAGGAATTGGGAGATGCGGCGTAGACGGAGGAATTAGCACCAGCATTGCCTTATTAATAACTCTTTTAGAGCAACTATTTGCTTGTGGAATATTATCAATCTTGTACATTGTTATTGTTGCTGCTTCATTAATGGATTACAGTATTATGCACATTCTATTTGTAAATTTACATATGCAAAGTTCTCTGAGGATCATCAATCTTCTTATTGGTTACTATCTATCAATTCAGTCATCCCATTATTGATGAAAGTTTGTAGCACAGAATGAGGCTAGACAGCCTTATATGCTGGTTGATTACATTAATTAGTCATGTTTTGTTCTGTGCTCACCCTCATAATCTTGTTCATTTTCTCATCTGTAATTGCCTGTCCAAACCACCTTTAAAGTTAGGCACAAACTGTGGGTCAGGCAGCATCTCTGGAGAACATGGAGAGGTGATGTCTGGGGTCGGGACACTTCTTCAGACTGGCAGGTGTTAGGTGGATACAGGTGAGTGGGTGTTTGATGGATTGGACAAAGACCAGAAGTGAAAAGACAAAATGCTTTGAGATATGAAAATGAGGAGAGAAGAGGAGGAAAATGTGAAGCCAGATGAAGGGATATGGGTGGAAGGGGACGAGAGGAAGGGGAAAGGCGGGTGGAATGATGCGAGATAGGTGCGTATCTATGTGAGGCACTGGGAAGGGAGAGTGGGACCGATGTCGTTTGTTAGTTATCTAAAAATTGGAGAATTCAATATTCATATAATTGGGTTGTAAGCTACCCAAACAGAAGACGAGGTGCTCTTCCTCCAGTTTGCCAGTGGACTGCCTTCACCCAATGGAGAAAACCAATGACAGAAAGAAAATGGGGATGGGATGGGGAGTTAAAATGGTTGGCAATTGGAAGCTGCAGTATATGAAACATTCTCATCTGGAAGGGGTGCTGGATAAGAGGATAGAGGTAGAGGGGCAGATGTTACATCTTCTGCGATATGGGGGGGCGGGGGGGAAACCAAGTTTCCTAAAGAAAGAGTATCTCCGATATCCTAGACTGGAAAGCCTCATCGTGGGAGTTGATTGAGTAAGGGATAGTTTCTTTGCAAGAGGCAGTGTGGGAGAAGGTGTTGTCCAGATAATTGTGGGAGCCCGTGGTTTTATGGTAGATGTCAGTCGATAGTTTGTCCTTGTGCTGGTGACAAGAGAGATCGAGAAAGGGAAGGGAGGTATCATAGATAGTCCAATTGAATTTAAGGGCAATCAGTCTGAAGGGTTCTGACGCAAAATGTTGCCTATCCATGCCCTCCAGAGATTCTGCCTGACCACCTGAATTACTCCAGCACTTTGTGTCTGTTTTTGTAAACCAGCATCTGCACTTCCTTGTGCCTCCTTTTTAAAGTTAGTTGTGGGAGAATCTTCCACGATCTTTTCAAGTAGAGCATTATGATTCTGAAACTCTCAGTGAAGACAATTCTGATCATCTTGTTTCCACATATATTAAGCAAACACTTTGCTGAACACCATTATTAATGTGGGTGAAAAGTCATGGCAACAGGACAGAACCTCACGCTTATAGTTATTTCTCCTCAGCGCAGACATAGGTATGCCATTGATTTAGCTAAAACTGGTTTGTTAATTAATTTAGATTTAAGCTAAACTGTATTGATATCCATTGCGATCAAATCCCATTCATTCTTTTATTTTAAACATGAGCCTTAAGCTTCCAAACACATTCATGTAAAATACTTTGTCAAATACTGTTTGAAAATGTCATTCATTTATGATAGTTACAATAATAGTTTTAGATCGTGATAAGAACAATAAATATTTCAATTCATCTTCATAGCTCAAAATTACTTCGTTTCTATTTTTTTTTTAAAAAGCTGGCGATAGTCAACAAGCCAGGCTGCATCTGTGAAGAGAGAAACAGGGTTAACATCTAATGTCAATGACATGGTGGCAGAACTGGGTGCACTCAAATAATGGGCATACTTTAAATTGTAAAATGCGAGTGTTAAGGAGAACAAAAGAGACATCAATGATAGGGTGGAGACCAAGAGAAAATCGATTCAACAGATTTGTGTCTGCTGAAGGTGAAGGTTTGCTAAAGGCAAGTACAGGTGCACAACCTTTCATCCGAAAGCCTTGGGACCAGACACTTTTCGTAATTCAGAATTTGTCGGTCTTCGGAATGGAATTTTTTTAGCGTAGATTTTAATGGCTGGCTCAGTGGTAGAGTGCTCGGCTCATATCCGCAAGGTCGCGAGTTTGCGCCTTGATCCCGGCAGTTCCTCGGTCGCGAGTTTGAGTCTTCAATGTATTTTTTTCTTGCAGAATAAATGTCTGTATGAAATGCAGTGTGTTGAATGAATTCCTGAATTTGTAAATGTGACAGCAGCATTGAATCACCTCTCGCACTCATGTCACCCTAGCGGGGCTTCATGCCCTTAGGCGGCCTAAGGCGACATTTTCACACTCTTATATCCGTGTGCAGCAGAGGCGACGTGCGTTTGGCGCCAAACGTGAGCTTTGGTGAGCTTTGGTGTGCAGACGACATCCTGGAAAAAATGTCCGGTTTCTTCCAGGTAGGCGATATACCCTCCCGGGCAATATACCCTCCACTTCTCTTTTATGAAGGGGATTTAGTTCCCCTTTCTTCCAGGACCGACCGGAGGTTCCGCTGTCACCTCTGCGGGCCACTCTCGGTGAACGCTCACTCAACTTTGTCTTGGGATTCCTACTCTCCCGCGCAATGTATCCTCACCTTCTCTTTTATGAATGGGGATTTAGTTCCCCTTTCTTCGAGGACCGACCGGAGGTTCCGCTGTCACCTCTGCGGGCCGCCCTCGGTGAACGTCCTGTCTCCCTGTCCCTGGGATAGCAGGGGGCGATCAAACAGCACAATACCCCCCTCCCCCTCCAACTCCAGAGGAATCCGCTCCCCGATGGGCCGCTACGGCGACAAGTGGCAGTTTGCCCACAGCCCGAGCTGCGCGACCCCAAGAACAAGACGTACCTTGCACACCATCAGCTTTTCCCCATACGGGGAGCGTGTTCCTCTGGAGTTGGAGCGGGGCTGGGCTGGAGTTGCTGATCTGGGATCTCCGTGCTTGCAATGGGCCTGGGGGTCGGTGTCCCGATGAGGGGGCTGTGGGCGAACTGCCACTTGTCGCCGTAGCGGCCCATCGGGGAGCGGCTTCTGGTGGTCCTGATGTCTCCGGCCAGTTTGCAGTTTTCCTCTGGAGTTGGAACGGGGCTGGGCTGCTGCTGGCTGTGGGTCTCTGGGATCTCCGTGCTTGCAGTGGGCCTGGGGGTCGGTGTCCCGTTGGTCCTGACGTCTCCGGTGATTGGCACTGACCTGCTAGCATCGCCGACATGAAGACAGTGCAAAGCCCCCGCGCCGGTGCAATGGGCGGGGTGCTGGAGAGGGGAGGGAAGGGGTCACACACATGGCCGGGAAGCAGAGGGGTGTAGGTGAGGTGAAACTGAAGGCAGCAACAATCTGCTGCTGCTGCCTGCCCGCTGAGTTAAAAAGTTCCCACGCAAGACTCACGATACACTGTGTATCGTGAGTCTACCGTGGGAACTTTTTAACTCAGCGGGCAGGCAGCAGCATATTGTCAATTATTAACCCTCCCGCGCAATATACCCTCACCTTCTCTTTTATGAATGGGGATTTAGTTCCCCTTTCTTCGAGGACCGACCGGAGGTTCCGCTGTCACCTCTGCGGGCCGCCCTCGGTGAACGTTTTCAAGGACCTTTCTTCAAGGACCGAAAAAATGTCCGCTATTCGGAGGTTTTCGTTATTTGGATCTTCGGATAAAAGGTTGTGCACCTGTAGAAGCATAAATTAGGTGGGAACAGAGGATAAATAAATAAAAACATGTTGAAACTGAGTAAAGAATTGGTGGTAATTTGAAATAAAGGAAAATGCTGGAAAAGCTCAACGCTGGACAGCATCTGTGGAGAAAGAAAAACAGTGCTATATCAGATAAAATGTGTAGGAAGGAACTGCAGATGCTGGTTTAAACTGAAGATAAACAGAAAATGCTGGAGTAACTCAGCAGGACAGGCAGACTGGAGAGAAGGAATGGGTGACGTTTTGGGTCGAGACCCTTCTTCAGACTGATGTCAGGGGATTGGGTGAGACAAAGATAGAATGTAGTCAGAGACAGTAAGATTGGTGGGAGAACTGGGAAGGGGGTGGGGATAGAAAGGGAAAGCAAGGGCTATTTGAAGTTAGAGAAGTCAATGTTCATACCGCTGGGGTGAAAACTACCCAAGCGAAATATGAGGTGCTGTTCCTCCAATCTGCGCTGGGACTCACTCTGACAATGGAGGAGGCCCAGGACAGAAAGGAGAGATTGGGAATGGGTGGGCGAGTTGAAGTGCTGAGCAACAGGGAGATCAGGTAAGTTAAGACGAACTGAGCGGAGGTGTTCAGCGAAATGATCACCGAGCCTGCGCTTGGTCTCACCGATGTAAAGAAACTGACACCTGTAACAGAGGATACAGTAGATGAGGTTGGAGGGGATGCAAGTGAACCTCTGCTTCACCTAGAAAGACTGTTTGGGTCCTAGGATGGAGTCGTGGAGGGAGGTAAAGGGACAGGTGTTGCATTTCCTGCGGTTGCAGGGGAAAAATACCTGGGGAGGGGGTCTGGGTGGGAAGGGACGAGTTGACCTGGGAGTTTCGGAGGGAACGGTCTCTGCTGAAAGCAGAAAGAGGTGGAGATAGGAAGATGTGGCCAGTAGTGGGATCCCGTTGGAGGTGGCGAAAGTGTTGGAGGATTATATGATGAAGATTATATGCTGAAGAAGGTCTGTGTGGGAATGGGAAGGGGAATTAATGTGTTTGGCAACCAGGAAATCAGGTAGGTCCAGGCGAACTGAGCAAAGGTATTCAGCGAAGCAAATGTCCAGTCTGCGTTTGATCTCGCCAATGTATAAGAGTCCACACCTTGAACAACGGATACAGTAAATGAGGTTGGAGGAGGTGTAAGTGAACCTCTGCCAAATCTGAAACGTTTGTCAGGGTCCCTGAACAGAGTCGAGGGGGGAGGTATAGGGACAGGTGTTGCATCTCCTGCGGTTGCAGGGGAAGGTACCTGGGAAAGGTGTGGTTTGGGCGGGTAGGTTTAGGCAGACTGAGCGGAGGTGTTCAGCGAAACCATCGCTGAGCATGTGCTTGTTTGTTCACTTTGATCTGTCGTTTTCAAACCATACCCATCACCTCTCCCCTGACTCTCAGACTGAAGAAAGGTCTCGACCCAAAACGTCACCCATTCCTTCTCTCCAGAGATGCTGCCCGTCCTGTTGAGTTACTCCAGCATTTTATGTCAATCTTCGGTACAAACCAGCATTTGCAATTCCTTCCTACACCCCTTGTCACTGTAGGATCTGCTGTATACCCGTGGTATTTCTTGCTCTTGCAGCAGTGCAGGCGAGTTCTGACTCAAAATCAAAAGGCTGGTTATTGTTGAAAGTACTGAATTTAATGTTGAGCCCTGTGGGCTATGGCATTTCTAGACAAACAACGAGATGTGGTTGCTCAAGTTTTTGTCGGGCTTACCAAAGATAGACACAAAGTGCTGGAGCAACTCAGTGGGGCAGGCAGCATCTCTGCAGAAAAAGGGCTTACTTGGAAGAATGTAAGAGGTCAAGGACAGAGGGGTCAGAATAGGAGTAGGATGGAGAATTAAAGTGAGATGCTGCTGGATAAACCAGCCAACGTATCTGCATTTGCTTTCTCCAGTGCAGAGGAGACCACAGCTTGAGCATTGAAGAACATTGAATTGAAAAAGTGCCAAGTGAACTACTGCTTCACTGGATGGGGGTTAAAATAGCAGGTGTTGAACTTTTGCTGTTGTATGGGAAGGTGCTGTGTAAGGAAAGCAAATGCTGTTGGAAATTGAAGCAGTATTATGGAATGAGATTGGTGTTTCAGCTTGATGGCATTTCTTCATGGGGTTTTCCCATCTGGGGCTGACTCCGATTTTCTCTTTTTGCATGTGCCTAACCAAATGAGTCAATAGACAATAGGTGCAGAAGTAAGCCATTCACTGTGATCATCCACAACCAGTACCCCGCCTTCTCCCCATTCCTGCCTTCTCCCCATATCCCTTGTCTCCGCTATCTTTAAGAGCTCTATCTAACTCTCTCTTGAAAGCAGCCAAAGAACTGGCTTCCACCGCCCTCTGAGGCAGAGAATTCCACAGACTCACAACTCTCTGTGTGAAAAAGTATTTCCTCATCTCCGTTCTAAATGGCTTACCCCTTATCCATAACTGTGGCCCCTGGTTCTGGACTCCCCCAACATTGGGAACATGTTTCCTGTCTCAAGTGTGTCCAAACTCTTAATAATCTTATATGTTTCAATAAGATTCCCTCTCATCCTTCTAAGTTCCACAGTGTACAAGCCCAGCCGCTCTATTCTATCAACATATGACAGTCCCACCATCCCGGAAATTAACCTTGTGAACCTATGCTGCACTCCCTCAAGCAGGGACAGTAGCAAGAATGTCCTTCCTCAAATTTGGCGACCAAAACAGCACACAATACTCCAGGTGTGGTCTCGCTAGGGCCCTGTACAACTGCAGAAGGACCTCTTTGCTCCTATACTCGACTCCTCTTGTTATAAAGGCCAACATGCCATTCGCTTTCTTCATTGCCTGCTGTACCTGCATACTTACTTTCATAGACTGATGTAAGTATGTGAGTATGTGTACTTCCCCTTTTCCCAACTCGACACCATTTAGATAATAATGTGCCTTCCTGTTTTTTGCCACCAAAGTGGATAACCTCACATTTATCCACATTGTATCCACAAGAAAAGTCCAGCACTTTTATTTTAAAATTTCCAAAATCTAATGGGTTTTGCTCTTCCTATTTTCACTTGGATTCATAGTTAACTCACTTTTCAATTTCTTGGACCTTGATCCAGATAGAGTTTGAATTAGAAAATGGAAATTCCATTTGCAGATCAACATTCTCCATTGAATTTTTTAATTGTCAAATTAACATAATAGCAAAACAGAGGTCTCCTCTTGAAGGAACTACAGATGCTGGTTTAAACCGTATGTTTAACTGGATGGCGGGGCCAGTTGGGTATGGCTGCCTTGCCTGCAGCTGTCTGTATTTTTGCTTCTTTTTAAAAATTTTTGTATGTTAAAATAGTTTTTTTTTGGAGGACGAGTCTTTTTATTTGGGGGGGGGGGGAGGGGGAAACTGCTTTTCCTAGTACCTACCTTGGCGGAGAGACTGCTTTGCTCCGAGCAGCATCCTCGACCCGTCCTCGCGGCCTACCATCGGGTCTGGAGCGGCCTTTCCTGAGGGGACAGGCCAGAACCACGGCTTCGGCGGCAGCACAGCACTGGAGTGCTATCGCGGAGCGGGCGATATCTTGCCCGGGTCGCTGCGCTGGAGCTCCGGTATGCTGAGACCGCCGACGAACATCGCGAAGCTGCGGGTCTGTGAAGTGGGCGGCGGCGCTGACTTTAACATCGGGAGCCTGGGATCTCTCGCCGAGATCGCCAGTGGTGGAGCTCCGTCCAGCACGGCCTGTTGGCTTCGGAAGCCGCGGTCTCCGGTAAGGAAGCGGCCGTTCCAGGCATCCCAAGTCGCTGAGAGGGTTCTCCCGACGCTGGAGCACCATCACCCGGCGAGAAGGGCCTGGAACATCGGGCCCCGTAGCGGCGACTGCAGAGGCCTCAATAGGCCCGACTATGGGTGGACATGGGGATGGGGACTGGACTTTGTGCCTTCCTTCACAGTGGGAACCATTATGGGGGGATGTTTTTATGTTTTATGTTAAATTTCTTTATAATATTATGTTGTATTCTCATTAATGTGCTGCAATGGCAACTTGAATTTCACTACACCAATTGGTGTATGTGATAATAAGTGAACCTTTGATCCTTTGAGATACAAAAATCTGGAGTAACTCCGCGGGTCAGACAGGATCTCTGGGGAAAAGGAATAGGTGTTGTCTCGGGTAGTGACCTTTTTGCAGACTGAGAGTCAAGGGAAAGGGAAACAAGGGACATAGATGGTGATATAGAGAGATATAGAGCAAATGAATGAAAGACATGCAAAAAAGTAACAATGATAAAGGAAACAGGCCATTGTTAGCTGTGGACTAGGTGAAAATGAGTTACAAACAATGAGACTCAACACGACGACTTTGAAGCCGGTACAACGAATAGGGTAGCAACGTAGAGAGAGGAGATGCAAGGGTTATTTGAAGTTAAGAGAAATCTATATTCATTCCGCTGGGCTGTAAGCAAAATATTAGGTACTGTTCCTCCAATTTGCGTTTGGCCTCACTCTGACTATGGAGGAGGCCCAAGGCAGAGAGGTCAGTGTGGGAATGGGAAGGGGAGTTAACATGTTTGGCAGCCGTAGATCAGGTTGGCCCAGGCAGACTGAGTGAAGTTGTTCAGTGAAACGATCACCCAGTCTGCGTTTGATCTCGCTGATGCACAAGAGTCCACACCATGAACAACAGATACAATAGTCGAGGTTGGATGGGGCGTCTCTGGACAGAGTCAAGGGAGGAGGTATAGGGACAGGTGTTGCATCTCCTGCGGTTGCAGGGGAAGGTACCTGGGGAGTAGATGGTTTCGGTGGGAAGGGATGAGTTAACCACGGAGTGTCGGAGGGATCAGTCTCTGCGGAAGGCAGAAAGGGGGTGGAGATGGGGAAATGCGACCTGCGGTGGGATCATGTTGGTGACAAAAATGTCAGAGGATTATATGTTGTAGGCGCCGGCTGATAGAGTGAAAGGTAAGGACTAGGGGGAGTCTGTCCCTGTTGCGACTGGGTGGAGGGGGAGCAAGAGCAGAGCTGCGGGCTACCGATGAGACCCTTGTGAGGGCCTCTTCTATGATGAAAGAGGGGAATCCCTGGTCCCAAAAGAATGAGGACATGGATGTCCTGGTGAGGAACACCTCATCTTGGGCGCAGAGGCAGCGTAGACGAAGGAATTGGGAGTTGGGGGTAGAATCTAGATTTGGAGGAACTGGGAGGAGTTGCAGCAGAAGTAGTTCAGACTGAGGACCAGCAAAGGAAAGTGTTAGTAGAGGAAAATAGTCTGGTTCTGTGGTCGAGGAAGAAAAGGAGGGATTTAAGGGCTTCCTGGTGGGGGATGGTGGTGTAGACTGAACGTCCACAGTAAAGATGAGAGAGAGGGGGCCTTGGAAACGGAAGTCATTGAAGAGATGAAGGACGTGTGAGGTATATTGGACATAGGTAGGGAGGGATTGGAGTAGGGGGGGAATAGGATGGAGGCGAGGCATGTGGAAAATTATTTCAGTGGGACAGGAGCAGGCAGAAACAGGGTCTGCCAGGGCAGTTGCGTTTATGGGGAGAATGTAAAACCTGGCCATGCAGAGCTGGGAAACGATAAGGTTGGAGGCTGTGGAGGCCAGACAGCTGGAGGTGATAAAATCGGAGACATGTGCAAAACGATAGCCTGGTGCTCAAGGGTAAGTAGGAGGAGGTGTCCGAGAGCAGTCGCCTGGCCTCAGCGCGGTTGAGGCCAGAGCGCCAGACTACCACGGCACCTCCCTTGTCAGCGGGTTTGATGATAATGTCAGGGTTGCTGCAGAGTGAGCGGAGGGCTGTACGTTCAGAGGGGGGAGAGGTTAGAGTACGTAAGGGGAATGGAAAAGTTGAGACAGTTGATGTCATGCCAGCAATTAGAAAATAAAAGGTCTAGAGAGGGTAGTAGAGAAGACTAAGAGGAGGGAGACCGGTGGAGACGGGAGAAGGGGTCATCACTGGGTGGTGAGGACTCGTTCTCATAGAAAAAGGCACAGAGGCGGAGGCGACAGAAGAAAAACTCTACGTCGTGGCCGACCCGGAACTCGTTGAGGTGGGGGCGGAGGGGAACGAAGGTCAGGCCTCTGTTAGGATAGACCGTTCCGTATCAGAAAGGGGGAGGTCAGGGGGGATGGTGAAGACACGACAAGGGTGGGGTTGGGGTCAGAGGAGGGCAGGTGAGTGGACATAGTCTGAGGCGAGATCTGGTGGGTGTTCAGAGAGGAGGGGGGGTGTGAGGATAATTGCACGGGTGGTCGGTGTAACCTGGTTAAAAGAGGGGGAAGGGGTCGCCACGGGGCTACCGCCACTGCCCTTCACTGTCTCTCTGCCACCGTGCCGCATCTTTACACCATCCCCATGCGGGCCCCCACCAGCGGCTCTGCCAACCCCTGCCTCTCCACCGCCCACCAGCGGCTCTGCCAACCCCTGCCTCTCCACCGCCCACCAGCGGCTCTGCCAACCCCTGCCTCTCCACCGCCCACCAGCGGCTCTGCCTACCCCTGCCTCTCCACCGCCCACCAGCGGCTCTGCCAACCCCTGCCTCTCTACCGCCCACCAGCGGCTCTGCCTACCCCTGCCTCTCCACCGCCCACCAGCAGGTCGGAGCCGTCGCATCACCCGAGTTCCAGGCTCAGCACCAGGCCCACAACCTCCACGTAGCAGACTCCTACACCACATGGCCTGACTCTCCTGGGTCCTAATGTCCCCCCCCCCCCCCATGTTACTGGGAACCTCAGTAATGATTCCACTGGGTTTTCCCCTTCCCCCTCTTTTCACCAGGTTACCCCGAACACCTCCCACCCATACACTAGTCCTCACGTCCCCTCAAAGTTCAAATTTATATGTCACATGCACCATAACGTTCAGTGAAATGTAATTTACCATGCAGCGTTACAATTAAAACAGGACACAATACACAACATAATTCAACACAGACATCCACCACAGCATTCTTCACTGTGGTAAAAGGCAATACAGTTCAGACAGTCCTCCTCCTCCCCCTTTATTCACCCGTGGTCGGGGCCCTGACCCTCCGTAGACGCCGCTATGGACGGCCCAATGTTCAAACCCTCTGGTTGGGATGGTCGAAACGCCGATGTCGGGACAGGTCGAGCACCTGGAGCTCCCAAATCGGCCACCTCCTCACCGGAGACCGCGGCTTCAAGATGTTGTAGGCCGCAGGCCAGCGGTCGGAGCTCTTCTCCGGCGAGGGATCGCCCGTCTCTGAACACCCGCCATCCCCCCCACAGGACCTCGCCTCAACCTCTGTCCATTCCCCTGCACTCCTCTGACCCCTGACCTTGTCCTGACTTCATCAACTGTCTCAACTTTTCCACTCCCTCACCTGCTCTAACCTCACCCCCTCTGAACGTACAGCCCTCCGCTCACTCTGCAGCAACCCCGACATTAACATCAAACTTGCCGAGGTGCTGTGGTAGTCTGACGAGCTGACGTCTACCGCACTGAGGCCAGGAAAAATCACCACTCGTCACATCTTCCCATCTCCGCCCCTTTCCGCCTTTTGCAGAGACCGTTCCCTCCGCAACTCCGTGGTTAACTCATCCCTACCCGCCCAAAGCACACCCTCCCCAGGTACCTTCCCCTGCAACTGCAGAAGATGCAACACCCGTCCCTATACCTCCTCCCTCAACTCTTTCCGGGGACCATGACAAACCTTTCAGGTTAGGTAGAGGTTCACTTGCACCTCCTCCAACCTCATTTACTGTATCTGTTGTTCAAGGTGTGGACTGTTATACATCGGCGAGATCAAACGTAGACTGGGCGATCGTTTCGCTGAACACCTTCGCTCAGTTCACCTGGACCAACCTGACCTCCCGGTTGCCAAACACATGAATGCCCCTTCCCATTCCCACACTGACCTTTCTGTCCTGGCCTCCTTCATGGTCAGAGTGAGGCCAAATGCAAACTGGAGGAACAGCACCTCTTATTTTGCTTGAGCAGCTTACAACCCAGCAGTACATTGATTTCTCTAACGTCAAGGAACCTTTGCGTGCCTTCTCTTTCCGTCCCCCTTCCCCCACCAAATTGTACTGGTTTCAAAGTCGTCTTGTTGAGTTTCATTGCCTGTAACCCGTTTTCACCTAGCCCACAGGTAACAATGGCCTGTTTTCTTTATCATCGTAACTTTTTTGCAATGAGACTCAACAAGAAGAGTCTCAACCCGAAACGTCACATATTCCTTTCCTCTGCAGATGCTGTCTGACCCGCTGTGTTACTCCAGCATTTTGTGTCTATCTTCAGTCTCCTCTTGAGATTCTTTTGTCAGAGGGTATGAGAGATGTCGGAAAGAAAGAAAATATTACCTTCTCCTTGAGCCGTCTTTTCAGCCTATCTTTGGAAGATTCCAATAAATTAACTTTAGGTTGATCCACCTGCCGTTCTGAAATGCTGTCCTTCCGTTTTGTCTCAGAGTTCTGGAGGTTCTGTGGCGTTGGACTGCCGGATGGATCAGCAGGCCTCTGGAGCTCCTCTGTTGTTTGGCCAGAACTTTTTGAGGGATCATCGCCTTGGACGTTATTGCTGTCTTTAGCATTCCTGTTCGACTCTTTGTCGTTGGAAGAATATTTCTGGTTATGCTGCCATCGGCGCTGCTGGCTGTAGCCATGGTTCTGCGGACCCTGCTTTCCTGCTGCATGTTGCGCCGGAGGCTGGTATTGTCGTGAGTGATCCCGGTTGTGCTTTGGGTTGCTGGGCTGGTGCTCCCCATGTTGCTGCTGCTGCGGAGCTTTGTTTCCTCCTGGAGTCCTCTGTTGTCTCCTACAAATAAAGACAAGGATGCGTTCACAAGATAGAACAAAACTTGTAAGCTTCTGCTGCTCTTACAGGACAAGCACAACTTTCCATCCTTACAATGCACAACACTCTTCTTAAAGATGGAGCATCTTAAATAAACTCTGCTAAATGTGTCAAATCTGTACTTATTAAGGGCCTGTCCCACCAGCATGCGACTGCATGCGGCAAGAGCGACTAAACCGGAAGCGGGGGCCGCGCGGAGGTCGAGTGATCCCCGTACAGGGCCGGTCATACCAGCATGCGACTGCATGCAGCGAGCGCGACCAAACCGGAAGCGGGGGCCGCGCGGAGGTCGAGTCATCCCGTACAAGTTGACGTGAAGTCCGGGGGAAGTTCGCGCGTGACGTACGCCGTGAAGACGCTGCGCAGTCCTCAATGTGGCTGCGGTCCGGCAGGCCGTTGCCGCGCGGAATTTTTGGACAGTGTCAGTTTATCGGAGCCCTGCGCGATGTCGGGGCCAGCCCCGCACAACTCCATACGGCTCCGGCGATCGAAGTGGGACCGGTCCCGCGAGGCCGTATGGCTCAAGCGACCAAGTTAGGTTGCTTGAGCCGTATGTTACTTGCCGCATGCATTCGCATGATCGTGGGACAGGCCCTTAACTTATATTAAGTGGAACATTTAAATATTTTTAAATGCAGCAACGAAGTAATATATTGGAGGAATGGAACTGATCCTCAGGGAGCAGTTTTTATCTAAAGCCTGTGTTATATTCGTCATGGTTAAATTTGAGGCAATATTCTCAATGAAGCAATAGACTTGTTATAAATAAAAACAGAAAATGGAAAATCAGCAGGGAAGGCAACATCTGTGAAGAAAGAAAAAATATTTTAAGTTGATGGACTTACAAAAAATTTGAGAAAAGTTTGAAATCAAAAATAGTTGAGGTTAGAATCATGGCAATAAACAGGTTAAGGTAGCCTTCTTTGCTGCAAACCACATTACTTATTTGGCATTATTTACAAATTTACTAACCAGGTTAACTATTTTGAAATCCAAGTAAACAAAGTTGACAGAGATGACAACCCAAGTCTCTCTACGGTGCACTACTCCAATCACAGGCCTCCAATCTAATAAACACCCTTCTACCCTCTAACTCCTTCCTCCAGCCAATTTTGTATTCAGCGGTTATCTCACCCTGGATCCCATGCAGGGCTGCCAACATTGGGTGAGAGTTGAGAGTGCGAAATTGCGAGGAAGTGCAGCGACCAAGCCCGAGAGAGCATAGCAACTTGGAGGGGGGGGGGGGGGGGGTGAAGGTGTGGGAGGGGGTGAGGCTGTGGGAGGGGGGAACATTTGCATTTTTCAGCTTGAAATTGTACAATCTGGTGCATACTGTTGCGAGTCTTTTAACTAACACTTGAATGCAACATTTATGCTTTAAATTGGATTAGGTATTTATTTATTTATTTATTTGTTTATTTGTTCCGAACAAGTAGACATAAATAGGAATAAATAACAACAACAAAATCGAAATAGTCAAACAATTGGACATTCCAGGCAATATTTGCAAAGCAGTGAAAAGCATAAAGCAAAATTTAAATGTCCAACACTTTTTCTTTACAAGCTCGAAAAGGAGTGAGAAGAATAACTTATTTAATCTCACCCCTTCTCCCTAAACCCTTCTTCCATATTTAATAATTAATTAATTAATAATTATAATACCCCAGACAATTTTTAGAGATGCATACAAACATATATATACATACAACTGATATACACATACAAGTAATATGTATGAAGTAACCAAAAAACATAAATAAATAATAAATAAAATAATAAATAAACATGAACCCTTGTTTGTCAACCATCCCCTTCATCCCTGTACCTTGTGAAAAAAGGTATGTTTGGACATTTTTGTATGTCATTTTGAACTGGTTCATGTTTGGACATTGCTTTAACTCCACATTCAAACTGTTCCACAATCCTACTCCTCAGACCGAAATACAAAAAGTTTTCCTGGTCATGCGGACTCTTTGTACCTTAAAATTAAATATTCTTCTTAAATTATAACCCCCCACTCGCTCATTGAATAATTTTTGTATATTTCCAGGTAAGTTTTTATTTTTGGCCCTAAACATTATCTGTGCTGTTTTAAATGCAACCAAATCGGCTAATTTTAATAATTTTGACTGTAAGAATAATGGATTAATGTGATCCAGATAGATAGATAGATAGATAGATAGATAGATAGCCTTTTATTGTCATTCAGACCGAAGTCTGAACGAAATTGCAGCAGTCATACATATAATACAATACAATAAAACAACAATAAACACATATTAACATCCACCACAGTGAGTCCACCCAGCATCTCCTCACTGTGATGGAGGCAAAAGTCTTAGATCTGCAGTCTCTTCCCTCCTCTTCTCCCTCTGCGCTGGGGCGATACCTGACATTGTGAATAATACGTATTGCTCTTTTTTGCAGAATAGTTAATGAATGTAGCGAACTTTTATAGTTATTGCCCCAGACTCTGCACAGTAATTTAAATAGGGTAAGATTAGTGAACAGTAGAGAATGCGGAGTGATTTGTGATCCAGAACCTGCTTAACTTTGTGTAATACAGAAATGCTTTTTGACAGTTTGGATTGTACATGTTTAATGTGTGATTTCCAGCTGATTCTATCATCCATTATAACCCCAATAAATTTATTTTCATGAACTCGTTCAATTTCAACCCCATTTATCTTTATATTTGCTTGTGTATTTGTTCTGCAATTACCAAATAACATTATTTTGGTTTTGCTCAAGTTTAATGATATTTTGTTCCTGTCAAACCATGTTTTCAGTTTGCCCATTTCTTTTGTTATTTTGTCCAGTAGTTGTTTTAAATTCTCCCCAGAACAAAAAATATTTGTGTCGTCTGCAAACAAGACCAGTCTCAAGGCATTGGACACATTACAAATGTCGTTTATATACATGATGAATAGTTTTGGACCCAACACTGACCCCTGGGGGACACCACAAGCAATGTCCAAACATGTAGAACTGTAGCTTCCCAGCTTCACAAACTGTTGCCTGTTACTTAAATAGCTTTTTATCCAATCCAGTACTAGACCTCTGATGCCATACCTTTCTAATTTTTTTAATAAAATATCATGATTGATCGTATCAAATGCTTTCTTTATATCAATAAATATCCCAGCTGCATATAGTTTATTGTCAATAGCGTTTGTGATGTCTTCAATTGATTCTATTATTGCAAGTGATGTTACATAGAAACATAGAGATTAGGTGCAGGAGTAGGCCATTCGGCCCTTCGAGCCTGCACCGCCATTCAATATGATCATGGCTGATCATCCAACTCAGTATCCCGTACCTGCCTTCTCTCCATACCCTCTGATCCCCTTAGCCACAAGGGCCACATCTAACTCCCTCTTAAATATAGCCAATGAACTGGCCTCGACTACCCTCTGTGGCAGAGAGTTCCAGAGATTCACCACTCTCTGTGTGAAAAAAGTTCTTCTCATCTCGGTTTTAAAGGATTTCCCCCTTATCCTTAAGCTGTGACCCCTTGTCCTGGACTTCCCCAACATCGGGAGCAATCTTCCTGCATCTAGCCTGTCCAACCCCTTAAGAATTTTGTAAGTTTCTATAAGATCCCCTCTCAATCTCCTAAATTCTAGAGAGTATAAACCAAGTCTATCCAGTCTTTCTTCATAAGACAGTCCTGACATCCCAGGAATCAGTCTGGTGAACCTTCTCTGCACTCCCTCTATGGCAATAATGTCCTTCCTCAGATTTGGAGACCAAAACTGTACGCAATACTCCAGGTGTGGTCTCACCAAGACCCTGTACAACTGCAGTAGAACCTCCCTGCTCCTATACTCAAATCCTTTTGCTATGAAAGCTAACATACCATTCGCTTTCTTCACTGCCTGCTGCACCTGCATGCCCACTTTCAATGACTGGTGTACCATGACACCCAGGTCTCGCTGCATCTCCCCTTTTCCTAGTCGGCCACCATTTAGATAATAGTCTGCTTTCCTGTTTTTGCCACCAAAATGGATAACCTCACATTTATCCACATTATACTGCATCTGCCAAACATTTGCCCACTCACCCAGCCTATCCAAGTCACCTTGCAGTCTCCTAGCATCCTCCTCACAGCTAACACTGCCCCCCAGCTTAGTGTCATCCGCAAACTTGGAGATATTGCCTTCAATTCCCTCATCCAGATCATTAATATATATTGTAAATAGCTGGGGTCCCAGCACTGAGCCTTGCGGTACCCCACTAGTCACTGCCTGCCATTGTGAAAAGGACCCGTTTACTCCTACTCTTTGCTTCCTGTTTGCCAGCCAGCTCTCTATCCACATCAATACTGAACCCCCAATGCCGTGTGCTTTAAGTTTGTGTACTAATCTCTTATGTGGGACCTTGTCGAAAGCCTTCTGGAAGTCCAGATACACCACATCCACTGGTTCTCCCCTATCCACGCTACTAGTTACATCCTCGAAAAATTCTATAAGATTCGTCAGACATGATTTACCTTTTGTAAATCCATGCTGACTTTGTCCAATGATTTCACCACTTTCCAAATGTGCTGCTATCCCATCTTTAATAACTGACACTAGCAGTTTCCCCACTACCGATGTTAGACTAACTGGTCTGTAATTCCCCGTTTTCTCTCTCCCTCCCTTCTTAAAAAGTGGGGTTACGTTTGCTACCCGCCAATCCTCAGGAACTACTCCAGAATCTAAAGAGTTTTGAAAGATTATTACTAATGCATCCACTATTTCTGGAGCTACTTCCTTAAGTACTCTGGGATGCAGCCTATCTGGCCCTGGGGATTTATCGGCCTTTAATCCATTCAATTTACCCAACACCACTTCCCGGCTAACCTGGATTTCACTCAATTCCTCCAACTCCTTTGACCCACGGTCCCCTGCTATTTCCGGCAGATTATTTATGTCTTCCTTAGTGAAGACGGAACCAAAGTAGTTATTCAATTGGTCCGCCATATCCTTGTTCCCCATGATCAACTCACCTGTTTCTGACTGCAAGGGACCTACATTTGTTTTAACTGTTCTCACTGTCTCCCACCTTCTCTCTTCCAGTACCTTAGGTGTAACAATCGTACTGTAGGACTTGTCGAGGAACGACTCCGTTTCTCGGACGAACCGGAGGTCATCCACTTGCTTCTCAAGTTCCCCAACACGGCCCTTCAGGAGCTCTACCTGGATGCACTTCTCGCATTTGTAGCAGCCAGAGGCACTAGCGGTGTCCTTGACCTCCCACATACTGCAAGCATCGCACTGAATCAGCTTGCCTGACATTTCCTTCTTTCGTCTCCGAAGACTCTCGAGCCAAAGACTCACACTTTACTCACAGGGCACTTCCCTCACAAGGCCGCTCACTCACTGCCGCTCGCTAAGAGCAGTCTTGCTTAAATTGACTGATAAATTGCCTGATTTACCAATTTACAAACCAAATTCCTACAGCAGTTCTGAGTCAAGTCTGCCTGTCCTTGGCCTTTACTTTAACTGTTTTCACTTCTCTCCTCCCACTTGGGCTAGAGCCAATCAGTTGTATGTCTTGCAAAGCTCCTGCTGCTGTTGTTGCTCCCAAAGCTACAGCAGTTCTGAGTCAAGTCTGCCTGTCCTTGGCCTTTACTTTAACTGTTTCACTTCTCTCCTCCCACTTGGGCTAGAGCCAATCAGATCATGTTGATCTGTTTGATCTGAATCCATATTGACTTTCAGTGATTAGTTTATGCTTTTCTACAAATATGTCTAGTATAGAAAATTGTTGAACATTTTTTCTAGTATTTTGGAGAATTGAGGGAGTAAAGAAACAGGTCTGTAGTTTGTGAAATGATGCTTGTTCCCAGTTTTGTATATTGGTATGACTTTTGCTATTTTCATTTTGATTGGAAAAGTACCGGTTTGGAAAGATAAATTACAGATGAATGTTAGAGGTTTGGAAATCGCCTCAATGACCATCTTAACTAACGACATGTCAATGTCGTTGAAATCAGTAGACATTTTGTTTTTATATGTTTTAACAATGTCCAACAGTTCTTTTTCATCTACTGCCATAAGAAACATAGAGCAGGGATTTCTCTCCAATAAATTCTCAGGGGTTTCTCCAGATGTCCCTGGATCAGGGATTTGTTTAGCCAGGTCTGGTCCAACATTTACAAAAAAATTATTAAAGCTATTAGCTACATCCTCCATATTATAATTTTCATTGTCCTTATCAATAAAATACTTCGGGTAGTTTGTTTTTCCCGGGCCATTTCTGATAATACTATTAAGTATACTCCATATTCTTTTTATGTTGTTTTTGTTATCATCTAATATTTTCTTATAATAATCTTTCTTGCTTGTTCTTATAATATAAGTTAACTTATTTTTATAATTTTTATATTTATTTTCTGCATCTTTAGTTCTCTGTCTTATGAAATCTCTGTATAGTGCATTTTTTTTTGTTGCAAGCATTTTGTAATCCCTTTGTAATCCATGGACATTTAGTATTTATTGGTTTTCTGTTATATTCTTTGATTGGACAGTTTCAAATCTCGGTCTGTGGTGCTGCAAGGCAGCAACTCTACCGTGCCACCCCACGTTTGACGGCCCTGCTTTAAACCAATGCCCTCTAGTTCTTGAATCACATATCCCGGGAAAAAGACTATGCATTCACCTTATATATTCCCCTCATGGTTTTTACTCACCTCTAAAACAATTTTTGCTTTAATTTGAATTTCCAGCAGCTGAGTGTCAATTGGAATTATTAGCACTGCAGAATTTGCCATTTTTAATATTGTGCGATGGGCTTAAGCCAATCAAATTGTTCGTTATTTACGGGCAACCCGCTGACAGAAAGCTATTCTCATTGGTGAGTGTGGAGGAGTGTGGAAGCCTTGGGCGAATTGAATTTTTCGTGACCTTCTTAATTAAAAAAAAAAATTGAGCGTGAGAAATACTGTGGTTAGCATGAGAGCGTGAGAATCGGGTGCAATGCGTGATTCTCACGCTCAATGCGTGAGAGTTGGCAGCCCTGTGCCATGTGATACAACTTTCTGGACTAGCCTACCATGCTGACAAAGGCCTTGCTATAAACCAAGTTTACTTCCCTGCCCTCATTAATCCTCTTGGGGTGGGAGATTGCAACCTTCACCCTGTTTCAACAAATGCAATCAACCTGTCGTGCACAATCAAATAAGATCAAATAGAACGTTGTCCTACAACTTTAGGCTGTGCATGCCATATGCACGAAGAAGATTAATCCTCTTGGTGACCTCGTTTTAAAAAAACACATACATTTATAAGACATGATTTCCCGTGCACAAAGTTGTGCTGACTTTCGTTAAACAGTCCTTGCCTATCCAAATGCTGGTAGATTGGAATACCATGTATTAAATTGTCTACCACTCACTGGCCTGAGAAATTCTCTGGTTTGTTCTTGCAACCCATTCTTAAATCAACATACAACATTAGCCACCCTCCAGTCTTTCCCATGGTTAAAGAAAATGCAATCCATCTGACTGGGCCCTAGCAATTTCTTCCCAAAGTTCCCATGATGTCCAAGGACAGTTGCAGAGAACTTTAGAGAGAAGAAAGAGAATGTCTGAGACAGGGTCAAGGCAGATACTGAATGAAAGTTTGCAATGATGTCATTGACTGATTGAAGGTTTGCAAGTTTGTTAATCATTGCTGATCTGTTTGGAGGAGTGAATGAAAACAGGAAGATAGAGAAAAACAAATCTAGAACCCAGAGATAAAATACTACAGTTATTGGAACTCTGAAGTAAAACCAAATGCAATACATGGCAGTTGAAGATGCATCTGTGAAGAGAACAAAAAATAGGTATTTTAAAGAGGAATGCTAAAAGGTTTAATCAGAATTAGCCTGTTTGTAAAATCCACAAGGCTGGTTATTTGAAATTGATTAATTAATTCATTGTTAAGTGCCAGTTATTGTATTGTGCCAGATTGTAAGGTGAGATGTTGTTCCCTGAGCAAGATAGATGCTGGCCTTTGTCAGGGTGGTGCAAGGTCATAGATGGAGATCGAAGGATCGAAGGGACGAGGAAATGGAGAATTCAAGTGACCATTCTGGCCAACCCTGAAAAAAGATCATGGTTAAAATGTACCGTTTGTCCTGATCAGCAAATCATCAAATACTGTTTGTACAGATGCAGCCTGATCAGCAAATCCAGTATTGAGGCTATATTCTGCACTCTGTATCTTCCCCCTTTGCTCTATCTATTGTATTTGAGTATTACTTAGTTGTATTTGTGTATAGCATATCCGATCAGATGGGATAGCATGCAAACACAAAGGCTTTCACTGTATCCGAGTACACGTGATAATAATAAACCCACATCTCAACCTTTATTTCAAGCAACTACAGTGTATTTCAGTTTTAGATTTCTATTTACATTTCTCCTAGGTAGATGCACTGCATTTAATAAATCGTCATCACCTTCTCTCAGCTGGCATCACCTAGCAATGTTACAAAATTTTGAGATTTAAAAAATCAAGTCTGCAATTTATCCCATCAGATAAAGCATAAAAAGAAGTTTAATTTGACACCTAATTCACTTTCATATCTCAAGTATTTAAAAAGTTATGGCCATTTTCATACTCGGAAATTAGCATCTTGTTCCCTATTGATTTTCTATGGACATAACAAAAAAGCTGTGATCGTGGACAGTCAAAAGCCCATAACCTTCTTAAAAATTAAGAGAACTGAATGAAATTTTCAGTTATCATAGATTGAACCATTCTGAAACAAATATAAAATAATCTTACTTGGAGGACCTGAAATTAAAGCATATAATTAGTTAGTTACCCAATTGTAGCTAATTTCAAACTTCAATTACTAGATCTAAACATCTATCCATTTCTTAATAAATGATTAACATTTTTAAATAGCCCAAGTGTCCAAATAATATTCACAAATAATTCACAATAAAACATGATTTTTAAATCTCATTTACATTAATTTATAGGCCAAATGGAAGGAATTTAGTGTTTAATTGCTGTAAATTAAAGTCCATTTAAATCAGCTTTCTAGTGGGATTCTGTGAACGCGCTGGTTTAGAACGTTCACATTGCGGTAGATTTGTGCCCTCAAATGCCCAGAAAAATACTGCGGGATATAATGGGCCCAAAATTAGCTACTCGCAACATTAAACTTTGTATAAAGAGATCTTAAGAAGCCCTTTTTAATGTAAAAATAAACAGCCTACCTTCTATTGTCCCCTGTATGAGATCCGGCCTGTTGCCGGCCGTCGGAGGTTTAGAGGATAATTTTTAAACTACTATAACAATTAGATAAAGCCCTTAAAACTAATAATAGCTAAAGCGACAGAATCTTCCAGCGATTTTTCGTTAATAATTAACTAGGCTGAACATCCTCGATTTGAACAGCCTAGGGAAAATCGCGTTTTAAACCCGCCCCCCTCTAAACGGCGCCAAAATCGCGCACACGGGCTGGGACAGATTTTCAGCGATGCTTCAGGTACGCTTTGCAACATACCTACATCACCATCATTTGTCTTTCTGTTTCTCTTGGTTTTCACCCTATCACAAATTAGCCCTTTGTTCTCTGTACTTTCCTCATGTTCATGTGATTGTAGCAGAATTAGGCCATTTGGCCCATCTCGTCCCCCTTGAACGCATTCTCTTGCCTTCGCCCCATAACCTCTGACACCTGTACTAATCAAGAATCTATCTATCTCTGCCTTGGCCTCCACAGCCTTCCGCGGAAACAAATTCCTTGCCTGCTGCTTCAAACATGTTTGTATTTTAACTAGAGACACAAAAGATTGGAACCTGTAGCAATAAATAAAGTTGCTTTTGAACTCAGTGGGTCAAGTGGCACCTGTCTCAACCTAAAACATGGATTATCCATTTCCCCACAGATGCTGCCCGACTCAATCTTCCAGCAGCTCTACTTTTTTGTTTTGTCTTGTGGCATCAGCTGATAGTCAGACCACTTACGGTCGAACCCTCATCAATGTTTATGAGGGCTGTCACGTGACATCATGGGTTAAGGGGAGTGTCCTGCTACATAAGCAGATCTCACCTGGAGATCATTTGTTTTACAGGTAGCTGAGCTCGAGGCAACACCCTCGCTCAGCAGCAGCAGCAGCAACAGCAGCAGCAATGACTTAGTATGTTAGAGGACCAAACTTGCATGTACACCAACCATGTAACGGTATGAATAAAGTAACTGTTTGTTCACCACGTTTGGTACTGCTACATTGGTGACCCGCGATCCAAATTGGGATTTTGGTTTTCTCCCGACGCACGCAGCCTCGGGAGACCTGATGTCTGCAGCCGACAGCCCAGCCCTGCTGAACGACGTTGCCGCCAACCCGGCCCTACCGTAATGTATACCGCCGACGACTGCCTCAACGCGCTCCTGTGACAGGTCTCAGCAGCCGCGGGCCGCCCGTGTCGATGGGTGCGGTCCAGGCCTTGTTTGACGGCCGTCAATCTCTCCTGCATGACCCGCCCGGAGCCGACCACCGGAGCTGAGAGGCCGCGGCTCCCTCACTAGCTGTTGCACACCGGAGCTGAGAAACCGCGGCTGCCGTCGCTCCCCCACCAGCTGCTGCAGGAGCTGCGAGTTTAGCAGCCCCCCGCCCCGAGCCTCACCCTCGCTCATTACCCCGCCGGCCGCTGCTCAAGGCCTAGCCTCCCGATCTAGCGGACCTACCTGGGGGGCGGCTGCCCGAAGATGTCCTTCTGCTCCTCGCCAGCGCGTATTTCGACGATCCCTGGCCGCAAACTGCCCGTCCGGTCGGGCTATGGTCGGCCCAGCAGCGGGGTGGTGCCTTGGCCGGTCGTGAGTCGGCGGTCCCGCGACGGATTTCCCGGCAGCTTCCAGTCTCCGCCGAGGGGTGGCAGCTGCATCCCAGAATCACCTTGGTTGGCCACCAGTAAAGGCCCCCCCAATCGGCAGCCAAAATAGGCGCCGCGGCCTGCTACCACATGGTCGCTCGACCTGCTCTGACCGCTGTCAACAGAGTCACCTCAGGCCGGATAGTGTCACTGCAGCCTGACCGCCGCCAACAGTGCCACCTACCGGCCAGATGCCGTCTCTGCAGCCTGACCACCGGCAACAGCACCATTTCAGGTCGGATGGTGTCACTGCAACCTCTAGTTTTCCAGCTTTCAGCATAGCTTCACATCAGACACTGGACAATTTGAACTTACAGTTTCCTACCACTTTGGACTTGTTTGCTCACTGTAGTTTTTTTGTTTCTTTTCACTTTTTTACACTGTAATGACCTCGTCGGATTTAGCTATTAGTTTATTCTTTGTTCCTTGGTTTGCATTGTTGCCGACGTCTCCCAGCCGTTGCTGGGTGCCGAATTTCTCGGGACACAATCCCCTGCTGGTCAATGAGATGTGACTGCGTCTCGTCCATCCTGCGGCTTTTGCATTGGTCTTCTTCCACCCCTCGGCATACGACCAGGATGGCCCACAGCTGGAGTATCGACTGCGCCCGCGCGCTCCACCATCCCAACCCACGGCCGGGGTGCCCCCGACCCACAGCAGAAGCTCGACTATGCTTGCACACCTTCTTCGTGAAGGTTGGCGCGTTCTATTCCTTTTCGCATGTGCATTTACGAGTTTTGGCTGCCGCGATTCGTTGGCCTGCTCGTTTTCCTTCCTCCGGTTCTTGAGGGGAGGGTCCTGTGGCGTCAGCTGATAGTCAGACCACTTACGGTCGAACCCTTGTCAGTGGCTACGAGGGCTGTCACATGACGTCATGGGTTAAGGGGAGTCTCCTGCTACATATGCAGATCTCTACCTGGAGATCATCTGTTTTACAGGTAGCTGAGCTTGAGGCAACACCCTCGCTCAGCAGCAGCAGCAGCAGCAGCAGCAGCAGCAGCAGCAGCAGCAATGACTTGGTATGTTAGAGGACCAAGCTTGCATGTACACCAACCATGTAACGTATGAATAAATCAACTGTTTGTTCACCACGTTTGGTGCCGCTACAGTCTTAAAAATGTTCTCAATACTAGTAAATAGCCAGAAGTGTAATTGTTTTTCTCTCTCAAAAATCCCACACGAGAAATTGAGAAGATACAGAGAAGATCTTGGTTATCGGGACAGGTTGAGGGAGTGGGGAATTATAGGGCAGCTACAGTGTAACGTGGATAAATGTGAGGCTATTCCCTTCAACTATGTTCCGATACCAGAGCGTTGGCCCAGGAGACCTTCAGGTGAATTAAATACTTTCCTAAATCCTGGTCCCCATGTTGCATTAAACTTACATCCCTCCCCCTCACCCCAACTTACCCCCAAATTTGCAATCCCACAAACTCCTCAAAGCCAATCTCCTGGTCTCTATTCACTCATCAGCCCTATCCATACCACTGCCGCTCTGATAACATCACTCAGCCTCGACTCTACATGTGCAATGAAAACTTTCCTTTCCCTGTTCCTCCACTCCACCCACATGTAGGTTGAAGTCCCTTTCCCTCACAATTCTTTGGTACACCCTTGCCTCCCCCCTCCAAAATACATATACAATCACACACATGCTGGTGAAATCCCGCTCCTTTCTCTTCACCAACCCCCACCATTTCACAAAGCACAATGCCAACCTGCTTAACAACGCAACTTTGATGGGACAATGACTTTTGTCCTGTTGCGTCTACATCAGGCTAGCACACCCATTAAGAGTAGGCTATAATGACTGAGCAATCCTGGTTTAAGTATCAATGGTAGATTGTTATTTTGCAAGGTATAGTATATTGGGGTTAAGTCAACTGCAGGACATCATTAAAGAAGAGACTAAAGCAACTTATTTTGTTTATATCTGTCAGTCACAATCCCTGCCTGCAGATTGCTGACAGAAGCACAGATAAGTCTAACGAAAAGTTTTGAAATTAAATGCGGGTACAGATTGGCGGACAGAAAGAAACACATGTAATCCTACCCCTTACAATTGAATATTAATTTATAAATCCACCAGACATAATGTAAATGTCATCAGTTCATCATAATTAATCTAAGAGTTGGATGTGCTCCTCTACTATAATGTTCAAGATATAAACTATGCAAACTTGCGTTACTGCGACAAAGTAAACGCTAAAGTTTGAAGTTAGGGAAAGATAACAAGTTATATTTAACAGCACCATGCTACAGTGGTGATACAATTAATACTTCTTGAAAGTTACACCTGGTAACACCACAGCGTGTTACAGACTGCAATGTTCTGTAACATCAGTCCTTGCAATTTTGATGGTTAAACAGATTACAGCATTGATTCAATTGCAGCTGGATCTCAGGTCTTCAGGAAACTGCAGCATAACAGGAATGGGGGATGCTTAGCACAGTGCTTGCTTACAAGAATGTTTTCAGGAGCATGTGATTCCATGGGGGTTGATTCACCCCTGGGGATATGTGGCGTCTGTGGAAAGACACAGCATGGAGAGGCCAAGGGCACATCCGATAGAGGAGGAACAAACTAGAAGAAGTCACCCCAAGAACCCTCTCACTCACCTACCAGCTGCTGGTTTCAGACCAATACTGGAACAGGCCTAGGAGCCGGTGCACAGACTACCCTCTCCATCAATGATGCTGCATTAAATCAGCAAGATTACTGGATGGGGGGGGGGGGGGAAGAAAATAATGAGATAAGTCACAAAATAAAAGTTATCATGCCTAGGGCCAGATCTGGGGATGATTGAAAGGAGGTGACTGCCCCCTTGCTGCCTCCGTTTCCTCCTCCCCCTCTTCAGCTATTGTTGCA
Source organism: Amblyraja radiata (assembly GCF_010909765.2). NCBI lineage: Eukaryota > Metazoa > Chordata > Chondrichthyes > Rajiformes > Rajidae > Amblyraja > Amblyraja radiata. The sequence continues at coordinate 160,216,855 of NC_045956.1, forward strand.
TCACAAAGCTCCTCACTCTGTGTTGAAGTTGGATCCCAAGTGAACTGGTTTAGAAGGTCTTAACCCACTTCTTACGAATACTGTTGGGAGATTTAACTCGATGTAATTAGGTGACGGTCAATTTACCTACGTTAAAATTAGTCTAATTAGTTACTAATTTTAATTTTAAAACCCTCACGCACCACTGCACTTTGTATGCTCAAGTTGGATGGTTTGCCCTGTCCACCCGCAGACTCCATCATTGGCATATCCTTATTTATACGACTATCCTCGGTGTTCTTCCTTCATACCTGCAGAAGTATGTAATTCGAAAAAGCACAGGAACTTATCAGCTCCGCTCTGAGGACTTGTTCTTACTAACTGTACCTAAAGTCCGTACTGAACTGGGGAAAAGGGCATTTAGTTATGCTGCTCCCTTCGCATGGAACCAGCTGCAGAATGAACTGAAACTTAAGGAGCTGGTTTTATAAACAGATTTAAATCCCCTCTTAATGATGTTGAAGCGGGCTCTTCTGTCTGTACATGCTTTGTTTGATGATGTTCTGACTGTGACTCTATTTATATGTTCTCTGTTGTTTTTAAATTATTGTCTGTAACTGTGGAACTGTGCTGCTGCCTGTCTTGGCCAGGACTCTCTTGTAAAAGAGATTTTTAATCTCAATGAGACTTCTCCTGGTTAAATAGAGGTTAAATAAAATAAAAAGTCACAGAGTTGAACATAAGAGGAAAATTGAGAAAATCCTGAAAAATAAAAAAATGTAAAACTCAGGGAGAAGCAATGCCTACTGCAATTTTTTTTAGATATTGATGTCAACAGATTATATTTAGTAAAAGGCTGACAATCTTTTCAGTTTAACCGAGTGCGACATTCATTATGTCATTAGGAACAAGATTCAATGCAAGGACTGTGAAAGCTGCAAGTTTGAGTGCTTTAATCCATGGTGGATAGTAGCTGAAGACTCACCTACGGTCATTTCTTCGCCTCCGGAATAATTTTTTGGTCTGTGCAACTTCAGCTTCATTAGATAATGGCTGATAGACCTGGAAGAAATGAACAGGGTGCTTGTTAAAGAATTGTTCTTGGAGTGTAAACATAATGCAAATGGTTGAAAGCTAGCTGATGCTGAGCCAAGATACTCTAGTATTTCTCAAACGCTCTGACATCCTGGGGCAGGGTCTTCGGCATGTAGCAACCCTGCAGAACCATATAGCATGATCTTTACAAACAAGGCTAGGCAGGTGTGCCACAGGTAAGCCAATACAAAACTCAGTTCACCTTTACTATCACCCCTCTCAAACCCTACACACACGCTGAACTCAAAGTTAATATGTTCTAGGAGCAGAATTAGGCCGTTTGGCCCATCAAGTCTACTCCGCCACTCAATCATGGCTGATCTATCTTTCGCTCTCAACTCCATTCTCATGCCTTCTCCCCGACACCCATACTAATCAATAGTACTAATTGCCAAATTGCTTGCTCAATATCCAAGATCGAATGAAGAGAAATATTCTCTGATTGAATATTCAGAAAAACTCTGATCTCTTGAACACTCCAGGCTTCAGTTGCTGCAGCCCGAGGGTCTGGAATTCCCTTCTAAATATCTCTAACCTCTCTTTCTTCCTTCAAGACACTCCTATAAACGTTTAACTTTGACCAATCCTTTGGTCATGTACTCTCCTTTGGCAAGTGTGTGTCAGACTTTGTTTGATAATACTTGTATGTTTTGCATTGCTGTTGTGCTCAACGTCACTAAGAGCAGGATGCCTCCAGTTGAAAGGGCTTTGCAGGAAAGGGAAATCCATTCCAATTTTGCCACCCAGCGTCAACAAAGTGCCTTTAGGTAAGGTGCAACACAGGTTAGAAGGCAGAGCTCTCTTTACTATAACCGCCTGGTCAGAAAGAGTGACGTTCATTATTCACTACTCAGGAGACACATGCAGAAATCAGAAGATAGCTGAAGATTGCATTTACTGATGCCACATTAATTGTGCTATGATGTTAAGGAGTACGTTACATGTAGAGCTAGTGCTATTTCTAATGGATAGCACTCAAACAAAAGCTTTCCACTGAATCTCGGTATATGTGACAATAATAAACTAAACTATACAAAGGATACAGCACAGAGGCATTCAGCTAAACATGCCGATGCCAGGAATCCACATACAGTATGTGTCAGATATAGATTAATGATCTGTGTACACTACGACATTGACATACTAAGGTTTGGGTATAGTGTGTTCATATTTAGGATAAAATTCCTCAAGGCACGTAACAAAGTCCAGGGAAAATCAATATGAAGATACACCCTCCAACCAATAAAGATTTAGAGATAACAATGTTGAGCAAAGATATTCATAAGCTACTAAAAGAAGTGAACATGCATGTTCAGAGTCATGCTACCAACAACATTTCTCACAAACTCTCATCTTCAAAAGACTATTTCACCAACTATGTGCATTAGTTTCAATTCTCACATTATGTTTTGTGTATGAAATGTCTGCTGTTAGCAGTTTTATGCTGTGGATTTCAATCATTGAATAAATACTCCCTCAGACTTCAGCTTTTAATAACACGAACTAAGTAATCATCAACCTTGCCTCTCAAAGGTTCAGGAAAAAAAAGACCACATTCCTTCCCTGTCCAACATGTGAATGAGCTCATATGCACTGGAAAACACAGAGCCATTCAAACCGACATTGTTTGGAAGTAAAGTCGCGATTCCCAAACATCTTCAGGCTTGCAGCGTAGATCACATTAATATCAAGAGAAAACTCTGTGGAGACGATTCACATGCTGCGGAACAACTCAGAACAATTAAAGGAAGTAAGTCTACAAAATATTTCCTTCCGAACACAACCAAGTTAATCATTTTGTGTTGTTCTCTGCATTGAGTTTTCTTGGAAGGTTCCTTTAAAGAGTCAGTATGCTCCTGTATTGTGAACCATAATGACTTTGAGACAGGGATGTATATTTTGAATGATCTTTTTACATAAATCGTGGATCCCCAGCACAGAAACAGGCCATTTGACCCAATAGTCCAGTCCAATAAAATCCAGTGAGAATATCTCTTCCCAAACTACTTTTCACCTCACCAATCATCCTTTTACCGTCTCATATTGTACTGGCTTTTCTTTCCGGTTCTGAATAAAGAATTCTCAAGGGAATAATTACAACAGAGATCAGAAGTTCAATGGTTAAGTTATAGTCCTAGAGGCTGGAGTTTTAATCATAGATCTAGAAACAATTGTTTCAATTCAATCTCGAGAGATGAGGAATTAAATGAAACAATTTTTTTTCAAAAGCTAGTCACAGTAACCAGACAAATTCCTATTAAAAACCCATTCATCTTTTTAACTTCTTGAATCAAATTAGCAGAGCACCAACAATTCTAGACCCTTGTTATAAAGAACTGGAACTTCTCCAGTTTACTAGTATGGAGCGTATAATCACCTGACTGATTCCCAAGATGCTTGGACTGAGAAATAGAGGTTGGAACAATAGCATTTATGTATGCTAGAGTTTAGAAGAACGAATGGGGACGTTTTCAAACGTTCAAAATCTTGATGGGACTGCCCAGACCAGACACAGAAAGGATAATCCCTCTGGTGAGGAAGTCTAGAACAGGCCAAGGACATGGGGTAGGTTTTAATGTAACTGTGATGAGGAGAAATGTTGTCACCCAAAGTGTGGTGAACCTATCGAACTCTTACTACAGAAGACACTTGAACACATGTCAATAAATATATTGCAGGAATTCGATATGGTTCTGATGACTGAAGAGATCAAAGCATGAAAACAGGAACAAGACACAGCTAAACTTTAATAATCCACTATCTGATTCAAGATTCTCGAGGAAAGGTCATAAGATTTTAAAAGATTACAGAGATAGATCTGGATAGAATCGAAAGTTTAAAATCAAGGGGTTGTTACACAGAGCTAAATAACGTTTCCAACCACCAGGGAGAGATGGGTAAAACTGAGTTGGTGTATAGGCAATTATGTTGGATGATGTCAAGTGGAAACATGGAAAATGAGATTCTAGCCAGCAGTGTACAAGTCAAGTCTTGAGCTAACAATTGATTGATGGTCAGGAAAGAGTCAAACAAAGTTATCAAATGACAATTGGAGACATAGATCATGCATGTCCACTGCAAATTTTTGATATGTAACATTACCAACCAAGCCGATAGAGAATGGGCAACTGGAATTGAATTCTGTGGGCCAGAAAGGAAATCCGATTGCTGGAATCCAGTGGTTCCTGCCGGGAGCATTAGGTACATTAGTTGTTGACTGAACTCAGAAGAATGAAGCAGCAAAGATGCTGCTCCGTACTGGAAGGTTTGAGCATGCAAATCAGAATAACCACTCGATCTAAATGAAAATGATCACTTCTATGAGTTGGCGGAGAAGGATGATGGCAAAACCAAGCTCAGCAAGATACGGCTTGCCCATTGCTACAATTTTACAGCCCCGCCATCGTTGCTGCCAAGCAACTTCCTTGCATATATTCCTGTTTATACAATGTTTGCTTCCAGATAAACCAACACTGCTAAACCAACGTTCACATTCGGATACATATTCTAGAGGTTTGCGCAACCTTTTATTGCTTGGGTCAGTCCATCTCACCATCCTCTACAGCAGAAACATTTTGTAATAGTTTTTCCAGATACATTGGTCTTAAATATTTTTTTCTCCCCACGTTGTTCTGTACACCAGTTTTTATTGATTACAACTTGAAGTCCAACATCCTTCTGCTTTTCCACATCATCCAGTCTTTATTTATTTATTCACGGGCTTCACTGGCGTGGGCAATATTTTGTTCCCGTCCCCAGAGTGAAAGATTCCCGTCTACAATCAACATTAATGAACCAGTTGATCTTTATGTTCACTCTTACAAATTGAACCTTTTCATTTTGGATTAACTTATTTAGCCAAATTTACATTTATCAGCTGTTGTCATGGGACTGTTGTCTTTGGGTCGTTAGCGTAGGCCTATGAGTCATCAGTAAACATACCATGGTGCAACTACATTCTTCCCCAATTTATTCCCAGTCCAAAGTGTGCAAGTTAATTTTCAAAGGTAGACAAAAATGCTGGAGAAACTCAGTGGGTGAGGCAGCATCTATGGAGCGAAGGAATAGTTGACCCGAAACGTCACCTATTCCTTCACTCCATAGATGCTGCCTCACCCACTGAGTTTCTCCAGCATTTTTGTCTACCTTCGATTTTTCCAGCAAGTTAATTTTCAATGACACTAAACTTGTTGTCTTTACCATGATATTATTAATAACCTCTGGCATCTTTCCTTTGATCCTTCAAATTTATTATAGCTCCTCGTAAAGTGAATTTCTATTAAAACGAAAACAAAAACTATCCAATAATGCCAGGTGAGCAATTCAGAGATAAATGGTGAACAGCAATAAAATGTGTTCAAGCTGCTGCAATAAAAACAGAAAATGCTGGAAATACTCACCAGGTCAGGCAGCATCTGTGGAGAGATAAAGAGAATTCAAGTTTCAGGACAGTGACCTTTCATTAGAATTGGTAAAGTTAGAGATAAAACAGGTTCTAAGGTAGTGAGAAAAATTTAATGTGTGGTGGCGGTAGGCAAAAAGGCATGGCTACGGAACATTTGAGGAAACAAATGAAAGGTCAAAAGATGAAAATGGAAATAAGAGAATCATTATATCAAACTGCAAAAACTCAACACTATCTGAAGGTTGAAATATGTCTGGTTTAGACTAGAGGTACAAAAGTCTGACTTTACTTTGACTTCAAGTGGAAGTGAGTCAATATTAAAATAACGCAAGTGAGCAAATGTTTGTAAAAAAGAGTGTGGGCAGACTGTGGGGGGAGAGACGAGGGGATGGGGAGAGGCGAGGGGAGGGGGGGAGAAACGAGGGAGGGGGAGATACAAGGGAGGGGGGAAATGAGGGGAGGGGGGGAGAGACGAGGGGAGGGGGAGAAATGAAGGGGGGGAGACAAGGGGAGGTGGTTGAGGCGAGGGGGAGGCGAGAGGCGAGGGGACGGGGAGAGGCGAGGGGAGGTGGGGAGAGGCGAGGGGAGGGGAGGTGAGACGAAGAGGGGAGGGGAGGTAGGAAGAGGCGAGGGGAGGTAGGGAGAGGCGAGGGGAGGGGAGGAGAGACGAAGAGGTGAGGGGAGGGGGAGGAGAGGGGAGGGGAGGAGGGCGAGGTGAGGGGGAGACGAAGGGGAAGCAAGGCGAGGAGGCGAAGGGAGAGCCGAGGGGAGTGGGGAGAAACAAGGGGGGGGGAAGAGACGAGATACTGGGAGGAGGAGACAAAGGGAGATGGAGGGGGGCAAAGCAAGGAGGAGAGGGAGGGGCGTGTGAGAACTGAGGGAAGAGAAGGCGAGGAAGTGGGGGGAGGAAAAGGCAAGTGAGAAGGAAATGAAAAAGAAACAAACAAGTAAATAACAGCAAACAAAACATCAAAGGACTGAGAAAGCTTGAAATGGGATGGCAAAAATGTAATTGCAAGATAGACACAAAATGCTGGAGTAACTCAGTGGGACCGGCAGCATCTCAGGAGAGAAGGAATGGGTGACGTTTCGGGTCAGAGTCTGAAGAAGGGTCTCGACCCGAAATGTCACCCATTCCTTCTCTCCAGAGATGCTGGCTTTTTGGGTCTATCTTTGATTTAAACTAGCATCTGCAGTTCTATCCTGCATATGTTAAAGAACAATCCTGGAATAGACAATAGGGTTAAAAAGCATGGACACAGGCCCTCTGCCCCAACTCATGCATGCTGACCAAATTGCCCATCTAAGATAGTCCCATTTGGTTTAGGTTTATTATTGTTATATAAATTGGTGGACAAATGGCAGAAATAGTATAATTCGAGCAAGTGTCAGGTGCTCCACCTTGGGAGTCAAATGCAAGGCCCTGGAAAGTTATCAACCCAATATGTTATTAAGACCGCTAATACCTCTGATTTGGTAATTTGAATATGGGCCAAGACATCACAACTCAAAAGTCAAGGCGGAAGAAAAAGTTAATCTCAGCTCCAGAAATTCCGGACCCTTAGTTTTGGGACCAAGGCTCTATAATTAGCTTTGTTTCCTTCTCAGAGGATACTGCAGAAACACACACACACATTATTAAGGAAACACTATTGTCACTGTGAAGGAACTGTTTCTGCAAACAGCCTTCCTTTAACCCTTTTGGAAAGTGGGGTTACTGCCATTGAGATGCACTGAATTCCAAAAACAAACACAAATAAACTCATTGTGTTGCTATTTCTCTGAAACACCACAAATGACTTCCACAATACAGCATACATCAGGAAATACGATGAAATGTGAAGGCAACTAAGTTGAAAGATTGTTGGAGATGATGACACGATTATCATGTTTGTTATTTCTCTGTATATATTGCTCACTGAAAGACGACAGACAGCTAATTGAAAGTGAGATAAGGAGATAAAACTAGCAGGATACGTGGCCACAGTCTTTACATCTCAGCCATTCACGAAAACAGCAAGGAACTTTTCTTACCTAATTTTGCGAACAGGACATCATTCTCCCAGAGCATATTTGATCAACTGAGGCCCAAGTTATGCCAGTTCAGACACAATAAAAATGTGATAGTTTTACTCATTTTATGGGGGCGTGCTGGTGACAGCAATAATATATGAGATAGGCATTGCATAGGCAAAGTACTAACTAATCCAAGTTAGTTTCCATGATGGAGTCAACATTATTTAAAATAGGTCTACTTAAACACCACCACCATTCTTTTTAGATTTCAGGTGAACAGCTCCAGATCTATTAGAGCATCAGGTTTGTTGTTATGCTGTAATGAATGACACCAAGCACCAGCAGATGGCAATGCATCCTCATAAAGACCCACTTTCACAATAGAATTATTTTTTATGGAAAAAAGTTAACAATTTTGTCGTTATAAACCTTCTATCTTAACCTTCTATTCATGCTGTTTAAATCACACTCAGCTAACAGCTCCCTTGCTGAATCCTACCAACTTGGGTCAAACTACCTAATACACAATATAACAGTATTCAATTCAATAATAAGTTCTGGACTGTTAACTTATTTTTCTTTTAATTTTATGATTGTAGATGACAGGAAAGAGGTAGAGAACAATGTCAGTACAATAAACTCTCCTTCAATGCCAGCAAGACGATGGAACTGGTTAGATTTGAGGAAATGCGGGGGATACATGCCTAACCAGCATCAACGGCTGAGAGCTTCAGGTTCCTTGGAGCCAATATCATCATTGATCCGTCATAGACCAACCACATTGAAGTGACAGCCAACAGCCAGGAGACTGAACAAATACCGCACGTCTCCAATGACCCGTACAAAATTTAAGACAGAGAAAAGTGAGGCGTTGCAATTTGGGAAGTTTAACCTGTGCAGGACCTACACAATGAATGGTAGGGCTCTGGGGAATGTTGTAGAGCAGAGGGATTTAGGAGTGCAGGTGCATGGTTCCTTGAAGGTAGGTAGGGTGGTCAACAAGGCTTTTGGCACATTAGCCTTCATCCCAAAAGATTTAATTTTATAAATCCATAATGGGGAAAAAGGAGAGTGGGACCTTTCAGGAATCAAAGAGCCACAGGAGATGGTCAAGGTCCGTAATGCGTCTTTCTCCTCTGTATTAACCGAGGAGAAAGACAGTAGGACGGAGGAAATTAGAGCAGTCTTTGGAAGTGTCATGAGAGCAGTCAGGAAGTACTGTCGAGGAAGTACTGAAGGTACTGTCGTGTTTGAAGATAGACAAATCTCCGGGACCTGATCAGATATATCCAAGGACAATGCAGGAAACTAGAGAGCAAATAGCGGGAGCCCTGGTTGAGATTTATGAGTCGTCCTTAAATACAGGAGAGGTGCCAGAGGATTGGTGGGTGGCAAATGTTGTGCCTCTTTTCAAGAAGGGCTGCAGGGAAAATGCTGGGAACTAGAGGCCAGTGAACTTGATATCTGTAGTTGGTAACTTGCTGGAGAGTATTCTGAGGGATAGGATATACAGGCATTTAATGGGCAAGGGCTGATTAGGGATAGTCAGCATGGTTTTGTATGTGGGAGGTCATGTCTCACAAATCTGATTGATTATTTTGAAGTCGTGAGCAAAAAGGTTGATGAGGGCAGAGTTGTAGATGTTGTGTACATGGACTTCAGTAAGGCGTTCGACAAGGTGCCGCATGGTAGGCTGCTCTTGAAGGTTAGATCGCATGGGATCCAAGTAGAAATAGCTGAATGGATAACAAATTGGCTCCACGGAAGGAAGCAGAGGGTAATGGTGGAAGGTTGCTTCTCAGAATGGAGGCTTGTGACTAGTGGTGTGCCTCATGGTTCGGTATTGGGCCCGTTACTGTCTGTCATCGACATCAATGATTTGGATGAGAACATACAGGGCAAGATTAGCAAGTTTGCTGATGATTCAAAAGTGGGTGGTTTTGCAGATAGTGAAGATGGTTGTGAATGATTGCAGCAGGATCTGGATCGATTGGCCAGGTGGGTGGAGGAATAGTTGATGGAATTTAATACACAGAAGTGTGAGGTGTTGCATTTTGGGATTTCAAACAAAGGCAGGACCTACATAGTAAATGGTAGGACTCTGGGTAGTGTTGTAGAGCAGAGGGATCTAGGAGTACAAGTGCATGGTTCCTTGAAGGTCGAGTCACAGGTAGAGAAGGTGGTCTAAAAGGCTTTTGGCACTTTGGCCTTCATCAGTCAGAGTATTGAGTATAGAAGTTGGGAGGTCATGTTGCAGTTGCATAAGGCGTTGGAGAGACCGCATTTAGAATATTTTGTTCAGTTCTGGGCACCATGTAATAGGAAAGATGTTGTCAAGCTTGAAAGGGGTCAGAAAAGATTTACGAGGATGTTGCCAGGACTAGAGGGGTTGAGCTTTTGGGAGAGGTTGAGTAGGCTGGGTCTCGATTCCATGGAGCGTAGGAGGATGAGGGGAGATCTTATAGAGGTGTATAAAATCATGCGGAATAGATGCATCCTCTTGCCCAGAGTAAGTGAATCGAGGACAAGAGAACATAGGTTTAAGGTGAAGGAGAAAAGATTTAAGAGGAATCTGAGGGGTATCTTTTTCACAAAAAGGGCGGTGTGGGTATGGAACAAGCTGCCAGAGGAGGTAGTTGAGGCAGGGACTGTGCCAACGTTTAAGAAACAGTTAGACAGGATGGATAGTACAGGTTTTGAGGTATATGGGACAAATGCGGGCAGGTGGGACTAGTGCAGCTGGGATATGTTGGTCAGTGTGGGCAAGTTGGGCCGAAGGCCTATTTCCACACTGTATCACTCTGTGACTCTAACTTCTACAGATGAACCTTAGAAAGCACTGTCCGGTTGCATCACAGCTTGGTTTTAGGAAAAGCTCTGCCTAAGACCACAAGAAATTGCAGAAAGTTGTGATGCAGCCCACTTCATCACACAGACCAGACTCCCCACCACTAATTCCATGTATATTTAACGCTGCCTCGATAAAGCAGCCTTCAAAATCAAATAAGGTAATTTCTTCTTCTCTCTGTTCGCAACGGACAGAAGGTACAGAAGCTTGAGAGTGTGCACCACCAGATTGTATCTATATATAGTAATATCTGATTTGATTGGATACGATAGAAAACTAACTCTTTCACTGTACCTTGGTACATGTGACAATAATAAATTAAATACAGTAAACCCTCGTTTTAAAGGCCCACATTATAATGGACCTGCCCTTGTCACCCGAGGCTCGCACTATCTCCCCGGCCGCTTGCAGCCCCAGCTTCCGCCGCCATCCCCAGCATGTTAGGTGCATCAGCGAGTCCATCTTCACGTCTGTAGCTGCTTACGATGTAGCTCCTGGGGACTACACTTTTCTTCAGGCCCATCCTCATTCATTTCCTTCCCCGGACAGATCAACTGTGACTAACCTCTCTCGCACACCTGGCACCACCTCCATTTGCATCAGTGTTTATTTTGATGAGATATTCTCTCCACATCATCCCTCACCTTCCCTGAAACTTAAATAATGCCTGATTTATAACTTATTTTCGTTCTGAGGAATGGTCATTAACCTGAAACTTTAACTTTCCTTCCCTCTCCTTGGATGCTGCCTGACATGCTGAGCATTGCTGGCATTTTCATCTGTATATGTTACTTAAATATTTTGGAATCAATACAGCAGATTAACATATGGAGTGACTGAAATAGAGACACTAAGCCATGGTTATCTGAAGAAGATAGAAAATATTGGAGTGCCAAGGAATAAGGCAAAAAGAAAATCTGTGACAGACTTTCATTTTAAGGGAAGTTCACTTTCACTGTCTGGGGCATTGAATTCAAGAGCAGAAACTTCTTACAGCAGGCATGCCCTGTGCTTTGGTGAGACCACACCATGAACAAAGTGTGCAGTTTTGATCTCAACTGAGTAAGAATATTCTTGCTGCGGAGCGTAGCGAAGGTTACCCAGATTGATTCCCAAGATCACCACTGATGTATAAAATAGAGAATTGGGCAATAGGCAATAGACAATAGGTGCAGGAGTAGGCCATTCGGCCCTTCGAGCCAGCACCACCATTCAATGTGATCATGGCTGATCATCCCCAATCAGTACCCCGTTCCTGCCTTCTCCCCATATCCCCTGACTCCACTATTTTTAAGAGCCCTATCTAGCTCTCTCTTGAAAGCATACAGAGAACCTGCCTCCACCGCCCTCTGAGGCAGAGAATTCCAGACTCACCACTCTCTGTACCACAACTGGGCATATATTTGTTATATAAGAATATAACACACATATACTGTATAAGAGTGAATGGCAACCTCACAAAACTTATGAAATCCTGATACAACTGTTCTCTCTGTGGCTGCATGGGTTTCCCCCTGCATCCAAGACATGTGAGTTGGTCAGTAATTGGTCACTCTAAGTTGTTCTTAGTGCGCAGGTGTATGGTAGAATCTGCAGAAAACTAATAAGAAAATGGGGAGAATTAATTTGGATTAACGTGAGATTAATCTAAATGGGTTTTGTGGGTTGAAGGGCCCGTTTCTTTGCTGTAGCCGTGTATGACGAGACTATATGCAGGAATGTTGGTTCTAATTGTGGCTACATCACTGTCTAAACATAGGAGGTAAGCCACTTAGGAATGCGATGAAGCAAAAATTCATCAAAAAAGCTGGTGAATTTGGAGATAAATTGAAATATAGGACTGAATATTGCTCCAAGAACTAAAGAAACCAAGGGATAGGGAGATAGAGTAGGAGCTGGTACCACATTTGGATGACAGCTTTGATCACAATTGATCGCAGAATAAGGCTAAATGGTCTACTCTTTTAGTTTTTAGAGATACAGTGTGAAGCAGCCCCTTCAGCCCACCAAGTCCACTTCGCCCAGCGATCACCTATACACGCTAGTTCTATCCTGCACACTAAGGAAAATTTACAGAAGCCAATTAACCTACAAACCCGCACGTCTTTGGAATGTGGAAGGAAACTGGAGCAGGTCACACGGAAAGTGAACAAACTCCGTACAGGCTGCACCCGTAGTCAGGATCGAACCTGGGTCTCTGGCACTGTAAAGCAGCAAATCTACTGCTGCGTCATCCAACTCCTGTTAATATCTTTATTTTTATGTCGGGAATTTGTGGAATGAAAAAACAAGAGGGAATGAAGTCAGGCTGGTGAAAGGTGAGGAGTATGGATTTAGAGATGGAGCAAGAATTAGGTTGTGGAGGGTGGGTGGTGGAAAGGGTAGGTTCACTGAAGAGGTCCTCAGAGAAACACAAGAATTGTAAAGAGAAATAATGATAAGAATATACAATGGAAAATATGAAAAATCAGCTATGTTTAAGTACAGGCAAGATGGATATACTTCAACAGGGGCGACACGGTGGCGCAGTGGTAGCTGCCTTACTGCGCTTGCAGCACCGGAGACCCGGGTTAGATCCTGACTATAGGTTCTGTCTGTACGGAGTTTGTACGTTCTCCCCGTTACCGTATGGGTTTTCTCCGAGATCTTCGGTTTCCTCCCACACTCCAAAGACGTACTGGTAAGTAGGTTAATTGGCTTGGTGTAAGTGTAAATTGTCCCTTGTGCGTGTAGGATAGTGCTAATGTGCGAGTCACGCTGGTCGGCGCGGACTAGGTGGGCCTAAGGGCCTGTTTCTGCGCTGCTGTATCCCTAAACTAAAAAATCAAAAAAAGATCCAGCCTTTTACATTTATAGCAGTAAAAATAAGGTGAGGTAGGATCCCCGGGGTATTTCCAATGGAGAACAAGAAGTGCTGGAGTAAAACAAAAAACATGTTGGCTGGGGTAATTCAATGAAAGGAATTATATACTTTCATTTAAAAAAAAACTATTATTATATTCAGGATGGAAGTAGACTTGGTATAGGGCAAGACAAAGATCAGGGCCAAGATTTGAAAGGAAAGCTTTTACACTTTTCTATGCAAGAAATTAATTGAATTTCTATTACTAAATATAAGCATAACAGACAAACAGTATTAATAAGCCTATCTGGACAGTAATACCTCAGGAGTATTGTGTGAAGTACTGAGCTCCATGCTACAGAAGAATATCACCATTTTAGGCAGAGTATAACTATGAATGCTTTGAGTAAACTAAAAAAGCTTGAAATGGTTTGAACAATCTGGACTAATGAGATTTAGTGGACATATTGTGGGCGGCACGGTGGCGCAGCGGTAGAGTTGCTGCCTTACAGCGCTGGAGAGCCGGGTTCGACCCCAACTACGGATGCTGACTGTATGGAGTTTGTACGTTCTTCCCGTGACTACGTGGGTTTTCTCCGCGATCTTCGGTTTCCTCCCGCACTCCAAAGACATGTAGGTTAATTGGCTTGGTGTATGTGTAAATTGTCCCTAGTGTGTGTAGGATAATGTTAAAGTGCAGGGATCGCTGGTCGGTGGGCTGAGCGGCCTGTTTCCGCGCTACATCTCTAAACTAAACTACACAACTCCTTATTCACAGTTTGGGGCCAGAATTAAGTGCAATTGCATAACACTATAACGTTGGAGAGACGGGCCAATATTCCCTAGGTCCGAAAACATAGTAACACTCAGGCTTGAATTCGTAAGTTTCTATGAAATTATGGCTCATACTTTAGGAATTCAGAATACAAAAGTATGTCACATACTTAGACAATTGCTTTTACAATTGGGAAAACTAGAGAGGCTTGATCATTCTCCGGAGATTCTGCTGGGAATTATTTATGTCGCTATCAGATGGACAAACCCAGGCTTGGCTGCAATGCCAACATTCTCTCCTTCCTCATACTTGATGGATGTCTGAAAGAAATGTATCGACTCAGGCCGAATGGTTTGAAAAGTGTAGGAGGCATAGCTCCTATTTTTAACACATTTTTTAACAATCCATACAAATGTTCATCATGAATTTTCACATCTTTAACTAACAGGGTCCATTTACAAATATATATATATATTTAAAGCTAAAATAGAGCACAAATGTGAAGCTTTAAGTCAACCAACCATTATAATCAATTTGAGAATTGCAAGTTTTGAATAATTGCTAGTAAATAGTCTTTCCTATCCAGTGAAAGGCTAGTCAATAAAATGTTACGTACGAGGTACAGTAACAAGACGCACATAGCGATAATGGAAATTTACAGACACTGCATTTTAAATAAATATAAAATAAACATATCAATATAAATCACATGCTCAAGTCAGAGAAATCAGTTGTTAATGACCTGAGTAAATCTCAAGGGAATGGCTTGAGCCGAACAAAGTGCAACACCGTCTCTGACCGGTGACCCCAGTGGAGTTCACAAGAATGGAGCCTGGAGCTGTGACGTGCCTCAGCCACACATCCCTTTCACAATGGAAGGAAGAGGGTGTGGGAGGAGTGCTGCGACGTGCTGACCCTTTATATTGTTGCTTGGCAAGAGAATAGTGTGCTTCCAGCCAAGAACTATTTCATTAACAAGTTTTTTTGACTCGCTTAAGTGACCGTGTCATATTGTGTGCAGACAGAAAGTCAGGGAGAGTGGCATCATTTGCAGGTACCTGTGGCGCTGCACGTAGACGCTTATCTGAGTCGGATTCTTGAAACCCAAAGATAAACAGTGGAGCAGCATATTTGTGAAAAATAGCTTAAAAAAAAAATGAAGCTGGGGTGGGGTTGGACATGGGATAAAGAGTTGGAAGATTAACTTAATTTCACGGTGGATATACTAATGTTTGAATAGAATAGAATAGAATAGAATAGAATAGAATAGAATAGAATGCAATTTATTGTCATTCAAACCTAGGTTTGAACGAAATATCATTTCTACAGTTTAACATTACAACACAATCCAAGACCCACACTTAATACACACTGAGGTGTTTTGTTGAGGACTAAAGGTCCATTTTCAATAACATTATTCACCGATGCTGGAAATGGGTGAGATCTTCGATAAATATTTCTTCCCTGTGCAGACTTGTGAACTTGTGATGTTAATGGGGATCTTGGGGATGGTCCACATGACTGTAGGAGGAGGAGATGGATGTCTTAAAATGAATGAAAATAGATACAGTTGCATCAGAGAGCAGTGCTGAGCTACTATCTACCTCTTTGATGACCCTGGGACTGACTGGCCTTGATCAGACTTTGCTGGCTTTACCTTGCACTAAACGTTATCCCCTTATCATGTATCTATATACTGTAAATGGATCAATTGTAATCATGTATTGTCTTTCTGCTGACTGGTTAGCACGCAACAAAAGCTTTTCACTGTACTTCGGTACACGTGACAATAAACAAGACTAACTAACATTTCTGGGGCCATATCAAGTTTATTTAAGAACACTGAGGGAAGCTGGAGAAGACTGTATTAAATGACATTAGTACAAAAACACAACTAGAAAAACAAGTACATGGTAGTAGTTAACATATTCAAGAACCTTGTCTCTCTCTCCCCCCCCCCCCCCCCCCCCCCCCCCCCCCCCCCCCCAGGTCATTCGCTCTACATCCCCACTCCCCACAGGCAGAAGATAAGATTGAGAGCATGCACCATCAGACTCAGAAACAGCTTCTTCCCATTATCTGCAATGGTCCTTCCTTAAGTTAGGGTATAGTCCTGATTTTCAAACCTACTTCATTGAGGGCACTGGACTTTTTCTCTGTAACTGTTATGCTACACTGTTGAAAAACTATATTCTGCGCTCTGGCAACTTTCTCTTTACACTACCTATTGTACTTGTGTGTGGCTTCATTGTATTCATGTATAGTATGATCTGATTTGACAGCACACACACAAAAGCTTTTCACTGTAGGACACAAAGTGCTGGATTAACTCAGCAGGTCAGGCAGCATCTATGGAGAACATACACAGGTGGCAATAGACAATAGACAATAGGTGCAGGAGTAGGCCATTTTACCCTTCGAGCCAGCACCACCATTCAATATGATCATGGCTGATCATCCCCAATCAGTACCCCGTTCCTGCCTTCTCTCCATATCCCCTATCTAGTTCTCTCTTGAAAGTTTCCAGCGAACCGGCCTCCACCACCCTCTGAGGCAGAGAATTCCACAGACTCACAACTCTCTGTGAGAAAAGGTGTTTCCTCGTCTCCATTCCAAATGGCTTACCCCTTAATCTTAAACTGTGGCCCCTGGTTCTGGACTCCCCCAACATCAGGATCATGTTTCCTGCCTCTAGCTTGTCCAAACCCTTAATAATCTTATATGTTTCAATAAAATTCCCTTTCATCCTTCTAAACTCCAGAGTATACAATCCCAGCCGCTCCATTCTCTCAGCATATGACTGGCCCGCCATCCTGGGAATTAACCGTATAAACCTACGCTGCACTCCCTCAATAGCAAGAATGTCCTTCCTCAAATTAGGGGACCAAAACTGCACACAATACTCCCGGTGTGGTCTCACTAGGGCCCTAGAGTAGCAATGTTACAAAATTTTGAGATTTTAAAAATCAAGTCTGTAATTTATCCCATCAGATAAAGCATAAAAATAAGTTTAATTTGACACCTAATTCACTTTCATATCTCAAGTATTTAAAAAGTTATGGCCATTTTCATACTCGGAAATGAGCATCTTGTTCCCTATTGATTTTCTATGGACATAACAAAAAAGTTGTGATCGTGAACAGTCAAAAGCCCATAACTTTCTTAAAAATTAAGAGAACTGAATGAAATTTTCAGTTATCATAGATTGAAGCATTCTGAAACAAATATAAAATAATCTTACTTGGATGACCTGAAATTAAAGCATATAATTAGTTAGTTACCTAATTGTAGCTAATTTCAGACTTCAATTACTAGATCTCAACATCTATCCATTTCTTAATAAATGATTAACATTTTTAAATAGCCTAAATGTCCAAATAATATTCACAAATAATTCACAATAAAACATGATTTTAAAATCTCATTTACATTAATTTATAGGCCAAATGGAAGGAATTCAGTGTTCAATTGCTGTAAATAAATGCCCATTTAAATCAGCTTTCTAGCGGGATCCTGTGGAACGCGCTGGTTTAGAACGTTCACATTGCGGTAGATTTGTGCCTCAAATGCCGAGAAAAATACTGCGCGATATAATGGGCCCAAATTGAGCTACTCGCAATATTAAATTTTGTATAAAAGGATCTTTAGAAGCCCTTTTGAATGTAAAAATATACAACCTACCTTCTGCTATTTTCTTTATGAGACTCTGCGGTTGCTGACGGTCGCGGGTTTAAAGATTGATTTTTAAACTACTATAACTATTATTCAAGGCCTTTAAACCTAATAATAGCTTTTGCGACGGGGTCTATCAGCGATTTTTCGTTAATAATTAACTAGGCTGAACATTTTCGATTGGAACAGCTTAGAGAAAATCGCGTTTTAAACCCGCCCCCTCTAAACGGCGCCAAAATCGCGCACAACCTCAGCGGCAGATCTTCAACGACGCTTCAGGTAGGCTTTGCAACATACCTACCTAGAGTTTAGAAGAATGAGGGGCGACCTCATTGAAACATACAGAATAGTGATAGGCTTGCATAGAGTGGAGTTAACATATTCAAGAACCTTAACATATTCAAGAACTAGTGGAGAGGATGTCACCACTAGTGGGAGAGTCTAGGACTAGAGGTCACAGCCTCAGAATTATAGGACGATATTTTAGTTTTCTTATGAATATTCACCTACTCCAAATGACTTTTATGACAAGATCTCAAAAATGTCTTCACTACTTGAAAATTGTAAAACGGCAAGTGCTGGAAATATGATGCAAGAACAAGAAATGCTGAAAATGTTCAACAGGGCAGGCAGTAGCTGTGAAAAGAGAAACAGAGTTGGTTTCAGGTCCAAGAATCTTTGTCAGGACAGAGAGAGAGGGAAAAGAAATAGACCTTATGTTACAAAGAAAATGGGAGCAGGATGGTGGGTGACAGGCTTAGAAACAAGGCTTCTGTTTCTGCATCGCTTCTGAAAACTGAACACTAGTGTGCCAGTAGACAAAAGTGCTGGAGAAACTCAGCGGGTGAGGCAGCATCTATGGAGCGAAGAAAATAGGCAATGTTTCGGGTCAAAACTCTTCTTCAGACCCGAAACGTTTCCTATTTCCTTAGCTCCATAGATGCTGCCTCACCCGCTGAGTTTCTCCAGCATTTTTGTCTACCTTCGATTTTCCAGCATCTGCAGTTCCTTCTTAAACAACTAGTGTGCCAATAATGAGTCAAGGGTATTTGTCAAATGTCCAAGATCATAAGGTCATAAGGAATAGTAGAACTCCGCCATTCAGTCATGGCTGATCGTTCTCTCCCTCCTAACCCCATTCTCCTGCCTTCTCTCCATAACCTCTGATACCTGTACTGATCGAGAATCTATCTATCTCTACCTTAAAAATATCCACTGACTTGGCTTCCACAGCTTCTGTGGCAAACAATTCCACAGATTCAACAGTGCCGAAAAACACTCATCATAGGTTAACCTACTCATTCCTGGGATCATTCTTGTAAACCTCCTCTGGACCCACTCCAGAGCCAGCACATCCTTTTCCCAGATATGGTGTCCAAAATTGGTGACAATTACAATAACAATAACATTCTCACTTGCAGCAGCACAACATGTACACTGTTAACAATGTAATCAACAGCTCAGTATACATACACACACACACATACACACTCACATAAACATACACACACATACTGTACATACACACATATACATGCATCTACACACACAAACATACATACACACATATACACACACACACATATATACACACACTCACATAAACATACACACACACACATACATACACACATATACATACATCTACACAAACAAACATACATACACACATATATATACACACAGATATGTGCACAGAAAACAGAAAACAATAATAGTGCAATAATAACAATCATAGTCAATGTGGTTTAGAGCTTATTGGAGGTTGTAATGTTTAATAGCCAAATAGCTGTAGGGAAGAAGCTGATCCTGAACGTTAGTTTTCAGGCTCCTGTACCATCTTCCCGATGGCAGGGATGAAATTAGTGCGTGGCCAGGGTGGTGTGAGTCTCTGATGATGCTGGCTGCGTTTATGAGGCAGCGACTCCTGTAAATTCCTTAGATGGTGGGGAGGTTATCATCTTTGCATTTACATTTGGTTTCTCCAGTGCAAAAGCAAGTACATTGTGAATACTGAACTGAAGGAAGTGCAAGTAAATCACTACATTAATCACAGCCGCCGAGAAGGAAGAATGCAAGGCATAAGTTTTCTGCCTACTACAGCTGCATGGGAGGTGTTGTCATAAGGGGAGTGGTTAAGAGGAGTGGTTAAGAAGGATGGAAGGGCAGGAGGCCAAGTCAATGGATGTTTTTAAGGCAGACAGATAGATTCTTGATTACGGGTGTCAGTGGTTATGGGAGAAGGCAGGAGAATGGGGTTAAGAGGGAAAGACAGATCAGCCATGATTGAACGGCGGAGTAGACTAGATGGGCCGAATGGCCTAATTCTGCTCCTATCACTTATGACTAGGCCAGGAAGTTGCAAAGGCAATGGTCTTTAAAAAATGCTGATAGGTAAAATCAAAGTCTGTTGATGTTTCTTTTGTTGATGGTGGGAAAATTTGCCAAGGATAGTCTAATGAATGCAGAAGATAGAGGGGGAAGACGAGGACCAGGGGAATTCTATCCTTGCGCCGACGAGGAGGAGAGGGGGTGACAGCAAAGGTGGAGGCAACAGGTGAGTGGTAGGAAAGCAACAATTCATTCAAACTTCATCCAATCCAGTGTGCAGTTCTCAGTGTTCACAATGTGACCGTCTCTACATTGGAGAAACACAGATTGGATGGCCATTTTGCAATTTGTAAATAACTTCTATTTGCCAATGCTGATAAAAGTACCTTGAAACATAGCTCCGTTTCTCTTTCCATGAATGCCATCTGCCCTGCTGTGTGTTTCAAACATTTTCTGTTTTTACATTTTTATTCCAAGACTCGTAATTTTCTATTCATTTTAACATTTCAAGAGATTGAACTGAAGCTTAAAAGAATACAGTTACTTCTGTAAAATAAACTGGCTATTTTTTATTTTAGCTTTAGTAGCACTGAATGATGCCTTTCACCCATATATTTTGGTTCAAAATATATCAATACACAGTGAGATGCACATTAACCCATTGTGTGAAATTAGTTTTATACCTGCAATTAGTGTATTCACAGATCTGATATTTAGAGACACAAGAGACTGCAGATGCAGGAATCTGGAACATAAACAAACTGCTGGAAGAATTCAGCATCTGTGGTCATAGAGATCGTTGAAGTTTTGGGTAGTGCACCCTGCATCAGGCTCTTCCCCTGCACCCATGCACCCAACCACATTTTATCCCATTTTCCACCCGAACACCACCCTCTACCCTTCCCTTTCTCCTCTGCCCCCCCTCTCCTTTATTCTGCAAGCTCTCTTCTCCATCACTCGCTCCTGACCCTGCACCTGATCCTAGCACCAACCCCTGCCAGACTGAGGTCCTCTGACTGAGGTACCAAGGTTCCTACCTGCTTAAAAAGGACACAAACAATACATGCTCAGAAAGAAAGGTGCCCATGCCCATGAATAGAAAGGTGACATGCCTCAATTACCAGCTGGTGGCACTAACGTCAGTGGTGAAGTGCTTTGAGAGGTTGGTTATGATGCATATCAACTCTTGCCTTAGTAAGAACATGGATCTACTCCATTTCACCTACTGCTACAATAGGTCAATAGGAAATGCAATCTCGCTGGCTCGCCAATCTGTAATGCAACATTTGGACAGGATGTTTTTCATCGACTACAGCTCAGCGTTTAACACCATCATCCCTCCGAATTAATCGTCAAATGCAGAGAACCGAGTCTCTGTTCATCCCTACGTAATTGCATGTTCGACTTTTTCATCAGCAGACCACAATCAGTACGAATTGTCAACTTCCCTCTCGAAAACTGTGTGCTCAGTGCCCTGCTCTGGTCCCTCTATACCCATTACTGTGGCCAGACACAGCTTCATCACCACCTTTAAGTTTGTGCACACTTGGATGAATAATGGGTAACGATGAGTCAGAATACAGGGAGAAGACCAATAATCTGATTAAATGGTGCCAGAACAACAATATTGCTCTCAACATTAGCAAGAGCATGAAGTTGATGACTTAACAAAGGGAAAGCCGGGGATCAATGGACTCATCTTCATCGACAGGACGGCAAAGGAGAGAGTCAACAGCTTCAAGTTCTTGGGTGTGCATATCTCTGAAGATTTGAGCTGGTCCAAAGAATGCAGTTACAAAGAATGCTCATCAATGCCTCTACTGCCTTAGGAAATGTCGCCGAGTATTCTAATGGAACAGTTGAGAGGATTTTGACTGGCTGCATCATGGCCTGGTTCAGTAACTCTAACACCCAGGAATGAAGGAGGATACAGAGAATGGTGGACATTGCTGGTCCATTATATAGGTATGTTACAATACTTACCATCAGCGGCGCTGCAATTCTGCCACTGGCCGTGTGCGCGATTTTGGTGCGTTTGAGGGGGGGGGGGCGGGGTTAAAACGCGGTTTTCTGGTCCTGGTCCTGGATTATATTTTGTTGGAGTGCAAGCGTTTGCTAAAGAATCGTTCCGACGGCCGTTCTGTGTGTTTTAAAAAAAAATTCTGCTTCTGAAGCCGTCAACGCCGACAACGGGGCCGGATTTTACGTAGGGGACAGGTAAAAGAAATGGTTTATTTTTATGTATAAAAGTGTTTCTTAAGATGCATTTAATTCACATTTTAAGTTGCGAAACGGTGATTTTTTCCCCCGAACGAACCTGCAGTGTTTTTGCTGCCGATATGGGGAACTAAAATCACCGCAACCGCAACATTCCAATTGATCGCATTCCAGAAAAACCCACTCGCTAGCTGATTTAAATGGCCATTAATTTACAGGTATGAAACATTAAATTCTTTCCATTTGGCCTATAAACCCATGACAATGAGATTTAAAAATTATGTTATATTGTGAATTCTTGTGTGAATGTTATTTGGACACTTAGGCTATTTAAAAATGTGAATCTATTCTTAAGAAATTGATAGATGTTTAGATCTAGTAATTGAATTTTGTAATTAGCTACAATTAGGTAACTAATTATATGCTTTAATTTCAAGTCATCTAAGTAAGATTGTTTCATATTTGTTTCAGAATGCTTCAATCTATAATAACTGAAAATGTCTTTCAGTTCTCTTAATTTTTAAGAAATTTATGGGCTTTTGACTTCTCGATCACAGCTTTAATCACAGTTAAGTAAATGAAAAAGCAAGATGCTAATTTCCGAGTATGAAAATGGCCATAACTTTTTTAATACAGAAGATATGAAAGTGAATTAGGTGTCAAATTAAACTTCTTTTTATGCTTTATCTGATGGGATAAATTACAGACTTGATTTTTAAAATCTCAAAATTTTGTAACATTGCTACATTATAGGTACTGACCTCTCCACCATTGCAAATGCCTACTGGAAGCATTGCCTCAAAAAGCACCCAATATTATCAAAGGATGCACATCACCCCGGTATGTTCTCATTTCACTAATGCTTTGGGGAAGAACTACATGAGCATGAAAAACATGACCACCAAGTCTAAGAACAGCTTCCCAGCAACCACCACGCTCTTAAACACTGCACAACACTAACCTTTCTCAGTAACTGTGAAAATCTATGGACTGTGTTGTAGGTTCCACTATGGACTTCAGTTCTACATTATTACGGTTACCGAGTAGTACTGTTATTAATGTATTATATTTTTCATTACTCTATATATTTATTTGTGTGTGTTATTGTGGAATGGGCCTGTTTAGCTGCAGCAAGTAAGAATTCCATTGTTCTGTTGCTGGTACATATGACAATTAAACACTTCTGACCTCTCTCTAGGATGTAGAGCAATCCGATCTCAGCAGAAACCTCATCTTTGAATTCCTCAATGAGTTCTGGGTCTAACAGGATGTTGAGCTTTCTTCTGTGCTTATTTCTTTGGCAAGGAGTCCTTACTCCCCCACTGCAATCCCTTCTCGTGTCTTCAAATTTTCACTTCCTTTTGGACACCCCATTCTGGCTTCTTATTTCCAATTGTCTTGACCTCAGTGCCCTCACCCACTCCAACCATAGCACCCTGAATGTTCAGTACCTGTACTTCAATTCTCCACTAATGTCCTGCACTTCTTTTCCTCCATTGTTGTGGCTTGACCCACTGAGTTCCTTCAGCAGTTTGTTTTCACACTTGATATTTAGTCTTCCACTGGGATAAGGATGTTTTATTCTAAAGCGTAACCATATTCATCTCTCTTCTATGGTATGTTAGCATTCATAGCAAAAGGATTTGAGTATAGGAGCAGGGAGGTTCTACTGCAGTTGTACAGGGTCTTGGTGAGACCACACCTGGAGTATTGCGTACAGTTTTGGTCTACTAATCTGAGGAAGGACATTCTTGCCATAGAGGGAGTACAGAGAAGGTTCACCAGACTGATTCCTGGGATGGCAGGACTTTCATATGAAGAAAGACTGGATAGACTCGGCTTGTACTCGCTAGAATTTAGAAGATTGAGGGGGGATCTTATAGAAACGTACAAAATTCTTAACGGGTTGGACAATCTAGATGCAGGAAGATTGTTCCCGATGTTGGGGAAGTTCAGAACAAGGGGTCACAGTTTAAGGATAAAGGGGAAATCTTTTAGGACTGAGATGAGAAATACATTTTTTACACAGAGAGTGGTGAATCTCTGGAATTCTCTGCCACAGAATGTAGTTGAGGCCAGTTCATTGGCTATATTTAAGAGGGAGTTAGATGTGGCCCTTGTGGCTAAAGGGATCAGGGGGTATGGAGAGAAAGCAGGTACAGGATGCTGAGTTGGATGATCAGCCATGATCATATTGAATGGCGGTGCAGGCTCGAAGGGCCGAATGGCCTACTCCTGCACCTATTTTCTATGTTTCTATATTTCTACTTTTTTAAACTCTAGTTATGGATCTCGCCCAAGATTCGATCTTTCAATCTGTTACACAGGAGAATTTCGAGGCAGTTAATGGACATGTCTTAGGGACAGTCCAAATTACGGTCACTGGACATCCTAATGTGTATGAAGGTAGACAAACTTTGCTTGTGTAGGAAGGAACTGCAGATGCTGGTTTAAACGAAGATAGACCGGGTGGTGAGTGTTCCGCCATATCACTACAAGGTGAGCGGAAGCGGCAGAGCTTGTGGTTCTTTACATTTTTTTCTGTGCAATTGGAGACAGAGGGCCATGTACACTGTCAATCTTGACAGTACAACATCGCCACCCAATGGTGAATATACGCACCACATGATGAGCCCACTTGCAGCCAATGCCGCTGGGAAAATAGGAAGGTGAAGAGTGATTGGGGAGGGGGTGCTGCAGGGGGGGGGGGGGGGGGGGGGGGGGGGGGCGGGGGTACAGGATAGAGATCAAAGATGAGAGTGGATAGTGAGAGGAACCCAAGAGGTGAGGTTTACCTGAAACTCGAAAATCCAATATTCATATGGGTTGTAGGTTTCACATATCAAGGCAGAATATGGGAAAGATCCCCTCAAACACAGGCGATTCAACACACGTTCCTAACCTCCTCCCTCACCATCATCAGGGACCCAAATAGCCCTTCAAGGCGAGGCGAAGCTCTTCCAGGTGTACCTCTTCTAATCTGCTCTACTGCATTTAGTGCTCCTGATGTACATGGGATATGGGGAACAAGCAGGAATGGGGTACTGATTTTAGATGATCAGCCATGATCAATTGAATGGCGGTGCTGGCTCGAAGGGCCGAATGGCCTAATCCTACACCTATTTTTCTATGCTTCTATGATGTGGCCTCCTCTACATTGCTGGGACCAAACGCAGACTAAACAACCAGTTTACAGAGCACCTGTGCTCTGCTGCAGTGGCCATCCGAGCTCCCAGCTGAATTCCCCTTCCCGTTCACACGCTAACCTCAGTGATGCCCAGTACAAACTAGAAGAACACTACCATCCACTTGTGTAGTCTGCAACCTAACAAACATCAAATTTGCCAATTTCAGGTAACCCTCCCAATCTCATTTCCTCTCTCCCTTCCAATCCACCTCCAGTTCTCCCCTACTCACAATTCTTCTTGTAAGGACTCCGTAAGGTCTGAATGACAATAAAGGAATTCAATTCAATTCAATTCAATTCAATCCCCTACTCCCAATTCTTCTTGTAAGGACTCCATCCCTTACTCCCAATTCTTCCATCTACGTCGCATCTGCACCAGGATGAGGTGTTCCACACCAGGGCATCGGAGATGTCCTCATTCTTCAGGGAATGAGGGTTCCCCTCTTCTACCATAGATGAGGCTCTCACCAGGGTCTCTTCTATACCCCGTGACTCTGTTCTCACTCCCCATCCCCCCACTCGTAACAAGGGCACAGTCCCCCTTGTCCTCACCTTCCACCCTACTAGCTGTCACATACAACAAATAATCCTCCGACTTTTTCGCCACCTCCAACATGATCCCACAACTTGCCACATCTTCCATCTCCTCCCCTGTCTGCTTTCCGCAGAGACCGCTCCCTCCGTAACTCCCTGGTCAATTCGTCCCTTCCCACCCGAACCACCCCCTCTCCGGGCACTTTCACTTGCAACCGCAAGGAATGCTACACTTGTCGCTTTGCTTCCCCCCTTGACTCCATTCAAGGACCCAATCAGTCTTTCCAGGTGCGGCAGAGGTTCACCTGTACCTCCTCCAACCTCATCTATTGCATCCGCTGCTCTAGATGTCAGCTGCTCTACATCGGTGAGACCAAGCGTAGGCTTGGCGATCGCTTCGCTGGTTCCGCAATAATTCCGTTCGGTCCGCAATAACCAACCTGATCTCCGGGTGGCTCAGCACTTCAACTCCCCCTCCCATTCCAAATCCGACCTTTCTGTCCTGGGCCTCCTCTATGGCCAGAGTGAGGACCACCGTAAATTGGAGGAGCAGCACCTCATATTTCGCTTGGGTAGTTTACACCCCAGAGGTGTGAACATTGACTTCTCCAATTTCAGGTAGTCCTTACTTTCTCCTCCCCTTCCCAGCTCTCCCTCAGCCCACTGGCTCCTCCTCTTCCTTTCTTCCTTCCCCCCACCCCCGCCCACATCAGTCTGAAGAAGGGTTTCGACCCGAAACGTTGCCTATTTCCTTCGCTCCGTTGATGCTGCCTCACCCGCTGAGTTTCTCCAGCATTTTTGTCTACCTCCCATTTTTTGTTCCTCTTTCCTCAACACCCTCCAGACCTCCATCAGCCATTTTCATCCTTACCTCCTCCTGCTCCCATCCACTTACGACCCATGCCCACTAGATCCTCTCCCCATCTGGTTCCATCTGCCCATCATCTTTCCTTTGATGGTTCCCATTGCGTATAAGATATACTGTTACTTGTTAGTTGTAAGATGTTGTCTTACTTATCAGATTCCAGGACTTGCAGCATATGTGACCCCACTTCTCAACCTCCAATAACAGTCTCTGTCTTCACCCATTCCTCCCCCTACTTGGCTCCATCTGCCCTATTTTTCCTTTGTCTGCCTCTGTCCCTCTGTCTCAGAACTCCACTTCCCCCAACTATTTTCATCTGCCTGTCATCTCTCACCACTCCGCGATCCACCTATCACTTGTTGGCCCCTGCCTTACCCCTCCTCTCCTATTCTTCTTCTCGAATCCACACACAAGCTTAGAAGTTGTTCATTCAGCCAGAGCTGAGCACACTTCTCGGCATCTGCACACAATGGTGTCCGTCTTGTCGCTTCTTGTGCTACTTGTGTGTGGCGGTGGAAAGATTGGTGGAAACAGGGCCGCAACGTGAACGTTCTTTCCTTGACCCCCTCTCCTCTTTATACTGGCTATCCTCCCTCTCCATTGTCAGTCCTGACGCAGCATTTCGACCCAAAATGCAACAATTTCTTTTCCACTCACAAATGCTGTTCAATCTGCTGAGGTTCCTCCAGCAGTTCGTTTTGTGCTCCAGATCCCAGTATCTGAAGTCTCTTGTTCAGTCTGTTTAGTTGCAATAAAATTTCCTCCATGATCATCTAAAATGACACAGTGCAGATTGCAGGGGAAACACAAGGAGAAGATCGCAAGGGGTGAAGAAAGATTCATAAGGCAATGGGTCAGAGAATGAGTCAAGATTTCAGTGGGGACAGTTGAGGATGCGCAAGAGATATTCCAGACCAGAAAACGAAGTGAAGATTAAGACTGGTGAAATGCGATGGTGATCAATGAGGGAATTGATGGCTGTTCATGAGGAGATTGGATGGCAAGTTAGGGAAGGGGATTGGAATTAACATGGGTTGGGAACCATGTGGTGGAGAGTGGGAAGTAATCTCTGTGGGGGAAATGGGTGAAGATGATGTGTACACGGACAAGATGAGTAAGATGAGGTTTTTAATCAACTGCAGACCAGACTCAACCCATGGGTTTTGATCCGCTTCAATGTATGGAGCTGGTACTATTCCCAGGCTTTGCAAAATGTGCCATGTGAAACAGCACAAATGCAAATAGTACAGAAAATACTTGGTTTTAAAGAATATGGAAATAGAAGCCGGAATAGACCACACAGCTTTTTGTGTCTGTTTAG